>NW_010207809.1:0-13150 GCF_000695765.1 Mesitornis unicolor
AAGCCACGCCCCCTGCGCCAGAGGCAGGGTGCCCGGGGGTGAGGGGCGCCTGGGCCCCTTTCCCACCTCTTATTTCCTCCTAATTTACCCCAAAATGGGACCTCCGACAGGCTCTGCTTTAAGGCAGGCATCGCTGAAGGTCGAGGGGACTGTTCCACTACAACCCACCATGGAAAGCGGTTTGAAAAGCGCGGGGTTTTCACTATTTGTGCTGAAAAGAGACAAAGCCAAATGTAATTTTTGGGGGTTTTTTTTTGCCTTTTTCCCCTCTTTGCTGGCACTCACAGCCCTGGGACCTGCCTCAAGCTACAAGCGTGGTGGTGGGACACACTCCTCCTGACGGCAGCTCTCCTTGCCGCTGTCAGAGCATAAATAATTTGCTTATTTGGTTTACCAGCCTCAGCCTTCCTTACTCAAAAAAAACCCAGAAAGAATAATTCTTGTCTGGACCTGTGCTTTTAAGTCTGCTCTCAGCTTTAAAGGTTGTGCTGGCACGGCTCTGTTAGCCAGGGGCTGGGCTGAGCCTCTCCCCCTCTTCTAACAGGGGAGCCTGTCCCAGCAGGCCTGGCCGTAGATGCAAAGGGTTTGTATTTTTTATTTGTTTGTTCAAGTCATATTATTCCTGGCACGGCTACAAATCTCCAAAATAAAAGGTTTCTTGTGCTGGTAAAAAATAAACCGAGCTTATTTGGCAATTGGAAAGCAGCTGTGTTGCTGCCTACCTCTGCTAACCAACCTTGGAGGAGATAAATTTGGGGTGGCCGGGAGGACTATGGGGTCCCACCGAAGCTGGTTCCTGGCTCCCCACATGGCAGAGGGTTAAAACTGTCATTAATGGGTAGGACGAAAGTCCTGCTGTCCCCTCCCCAGCTTCTTTTTTTAAGCTTTGTTTGCTTCTCTCCTGCCGAGAGCTGCTCAGCAAATCTGTGCCCGTTTAACCTCTGCGATGCGAGACCGGGACATTTGGGATCGTCCCCTGCAGGATTCTCAGAAACTCGGGGTACAGCGAGTTGCTGTACCCTTGTTGAAAGGACAGTCTGCCACTCTTTTAGATATGAGTAAGCCTTTTTTTTTCGGATTACTGCAGTCAACCATTTTTAAGACAACGAAAGACCAAAGGGACGATGACATTGGGGAAAAGGAGACGAACTCCCCGTTGAGTTTGAGCAGGGTTTTTTGGGAAGTATCCACTGTGCCCATTTCTCCTACAATCTAAGGACAAAAGTTTGTTAAATTCAACCTAAAAATTCAAGAACTGGGAACGATTCTTGACCCCGACAAGTTTTTTACTGAGATGTAGATAGGTCATGCAGAGTTGACTAAAAATAGAGGATGAACAACCAGGACTCGAGTGAAGCAGAGTCAAACGCTTCTTGTCAGGACCAGAACGTGATGTCCCTTGTCCTCAAGCACTTCACGAAGTGGTTTCTGTGACGTAGGTGTTAACCAGGTCCTTCTCCTTCCCCAGCCCTGGGGGAAGGGACTGGGAAGCAAGTGATTCATCCGACTGGGAGCTTTGGGAGCTCCCTGGCTTTGTGTGACACCTTGTGAGGGGAACTAATTCGCGGTGATGCAAGCCCCGGCTGATGCAAGGCTGCTGATGTTACGTTGTGGCTTGATGCGGCAGAGCTCCCCGTCTGCCTCCTGGCGTGGCACGTGCAAAGGGTTACCCGTCCTGGATGCTCAAAGTCACATTACGTGCCCTTCATTTGAAGCAAGAGGTGAGTAAGGCTCTAGAGCAGCAAAAAAAACCCCCTAAACCGTAGCAGCTGGGATTGATTTCTAGACGTCAGCTGAAATAGCTTTTAAACAGCTCAACAAGCACCATGATGAGGCAAAATCCGCTCTGAGTGGTGAAGATGCGCACAGCGCAACGGGCACGCGTTGACCAACGTGCGACGCAGAGCATGAGGGGAAGGCGATAAATCTGGAGAAGGCTGGAGGCAGCAAGGGTGGGAGGTGATTTTGCAGAGGGAAAATAACCATTTCCTGAGGACCGTGGTGTCCCCTCTACAGAAATACAACCAGCACGGCCTTGGAGTGCGCTACGGTTACCTGTATGTTACTCACCTGCCTCTGCTCTACTTACAACACACGCAAGAGGCAGTGGGAATATGGCCTTTAAATTAGTAAAGTTAATTGTAGTGCAAACCCTGCTCCGGTGAGCAAACCATCCTGAACTGATCCTGAATCACAGAATGGCTTTGGTTGGAAAAGACCTTTAAGGTCATCGAGTCCAACCATCGAACCAGCCCTAAGTCCGCCACTAGACCATGTCCCTAAGTACGACATCTCCTTGTCTTTTAAAAACCTCCAGGGATGGGGACTCCACCACAGAATCATTAAGGTTGGAAGAGACCTCCAAGATCATCAAGTCCAACATCAACCCAACCCCACCATGGCCACCAAACCATGGCCCCAAGTGCCACATCCAGGCGCTTCTTGAACCCCTCCAGGGATGGGGACTCTACCACCTCCCTGGGCAGTGTTTGACAACCTTTCCAGTGCAGGAACTGGGAAACCTCTGATGAAATCCAAAATCAATGGAAAAAAGAAAGGAGAATTATTCCTACTGCAGCAAAAGCAACGAAGCTCGATTTATGGATTTGGACCCTACACACCCCCGTGCCATAATCCCAGCTTCCCACTAACTCAGGATGCATTCTTCCACTGGACACCATCTCCCTGTGTCTTCCCAGTGTCCTCTTACCCCTCTGCCCTGATCCCAGTCTCCTTTGTGGGGATCAGCTCACGCTGTGGCGGCTCCGAAGCCACGAAAATGCAGCCCGGCCGGTCTGATCACAGACCAGTTCTTCCTGCTCTCCTGCCCGTGGGTATTAATAACATTCAACCCCTCTACTCAAACAGGGATTTTCACTTGTAGGAGTAAAACACCTCGGTGACTCCTCTCCTACAACCAGATTAAGGAGCCAGGAAGAGGTCAAGTGACTGAGGAGTCAATGAGCCCTCATTGTTTTACTCTTATTTTTAGCGTGGGTTTTCATTTCCAGGGAGAAGGGAGGACTGCTGTCACACCGAACTGTTTGCCTGCAGTTCTGGACTGCCTCATACCTGCGACATTCCTTGCTCCTGCGAGTTATTTTGGCTAGGGCTGCGACCAAATAAAAATACTCTCGGGGGTATTGACGTGCCGTTTTGTTATTTCAGCCCCAAAGCATCACCAAAGAAATTTTCAATTAACAAACGATGAATTCCTAAGAAAACACGCGTCCAAATTCCGGGGGACAATTCCAGACTGATGGAAGTTTTCGCAGTTAAAAATACCCAGTTGTTGAAGCAACGCACGGCATCTGGCTACTGCCAGGGGTTGCCAAGCGTGGCATGCAGGAATGAAAAAAATAGGCCCCCCAGCACCTGCGTCCAGGGTGGCCGGCACTCACAACCTGCTCCTGTCTCTTCTCTTGGCAGTACTCGAGCAGATAATGTGTGAGAGTGGTGAGCAGAGAGTTAATGGAAAACCTTAGCGGGCCTGGATTGTGATTTTCAGCCTCCTTTCAGTGGAAAAGAGCCATTACAACACCTTCAAAATCCTCAAAATTCAGGTCTGGCCAGTTTACGTCAGCCAGGACACTTCAGGGTTGCTTTATTTTATACCTAACCATGCAAGGAGGGTGTTTGCTGCTGCTGACAAGAGCCAAGGACAAAAGCTCACGGTTCTGCCGCTGGTTGGAGAGGAGAAGACTTGAGGTGGTGCATTAAGAGAGCCTGGGAGCAGGGGGGTATACCTCAGCGGGCAGTTTTCCCAGTTTACCCAGGTCCTGGATGCCTCGAATGCGCCTGACATCTGGATTCAATTTCTTCAAAGAAAGAACCTGCGACATTTTAATCCCTTTGGCGGCTCGGAGTCTCGGGGAAAACGAAAGCATCCGTTGCATTCAGAGCATATTCATTGTTGTGCGTGCACGTTTCGAAATCCTATTTGCTAGGAACCAAAATCCACCACTTTATAGGTAGCTTTAATGTGCTGCAACATTCAGAACACTCGAGGACTGGGATAAATAAGACCTCCACAGGCAATGTTCTCCTCCCATACGTGTTCACGGAGCCAGGGCAGTCAGATCCCCCCCTCCACACACAAAGTTGTTTACTGTCCACGAGCCGTGTTTAACATTCCACTCCCAGATATTTATATTCGGGGCCAAATTCAGAGCAGTATTCTGGAAAATGAGCAAAAGTAGCCTATGAGCCATCAAGAGACTATTGGGTCATCTGCAAAAGTTTACGAGCCGCTCTGGAATCCAGCATTTATTTTGGATGGCGGGAGGTCACTATAATTAGCTGCCACTCAACTCCATTATACAGTTGGAAATAATATAGATATAAAAAAATACCCAGCAAAAACCCAGCCCGCAGAGCACAACCTATGCCACGCTGCGGACCTCTGTAGCAAACGAGTTCCCTCGACCAGCTCTGGAGCGAACATTTGGGCGCTCAAGGCCAGAAAAAAAAGAAAAGCAATTTCCATCTCATGAATACGAACGCAACATCACAAAACACGGCCCGTCCAATCTCGTGGGATTTATCAAACGCAACATCTACCCTAACGGCAGAGTAAACGGGGCGAGAAGCTGCAGTTGACTTCAGCTCACGTGCCAAATGTTGGTTTTCGGAGCCGCGCAGCGTAGCCGACGCCAGAGACGTTCCTTGTGATCAAAAACCCGTTTCCAAAACACAGATTTGTAACTTATGCACGGGCACGTTCGTGCACGAAGCAAACACGCCGATAAAATTCCCATAAAAGTCCTCCGGAGCGGTTGGAGCGGTGGCTTTGGGAGGGGAAAGGATTGTTTTTGTTGTTTCTTTAAAGCTTGTGGGTATATATATTCTAAATTAAGGAGTTACCATAGCAGTTTCTTGCATTATTTAGCGATGATCTTTAGGCTGTGTTATCCCTGCCTGGAGCAAAGCTGTTGTTGATGACTCTGACCATGGAAAGATGCTCAGGGATGGTTTCCGATGATCTGGAGCAGCGAGAATGCAGACGCAAGGATTTTCTCTCCCCCTCCTCTTTTTTTTTCCAAGGAATTTTTATATATCAGAAAAAATTTGGTATCTAGCTGCCTTCCCTGGTAGAGATTGTCGCTGTCTGCTTTATCACAGTCTCTAATACAGCTTTAGGGCTTGTTTGGGCTGAACACCTACCCAGGCTGAGTAATATAGGTCCCAAAAAAGGTGAATAAGGCTTTGAGAGGACACAGCGCCGAGGTTCATAATAAAGGGTCCTCACTAAGACATCACTTCCTCTCCAAAATCCCTCTTGCTCAGCCTTACAAGGCCATCCCATAACCACCAGAAAACACCAGCCAGACGAGACGTGATTCTTACGCATTACTCAGCCTGGCTTCATTTTGCCTCTGGTAAAAATCCACCGTGGCATCCGTCTGTTCCCTGCCGTGTACTGAAAAAGGTATTTATCCAGTTGCTAACAAACAGCGAGGTACGCGCACACCTTCGAAAAACACAGCTCTGCTTCCTCCATGAATCATTCAACACCTTACAGAACCGCGGGGGGAACGTGGAGCCGTTTCATACGCGATCACTTAGCAAAACATTGCTCATAAACCTACCTGAAACGCAACAAGAACTCTTAGTTTTAAAGCATAAAAGCCTGCTTAAGAAATTCCTCTCCTTACTTGCTGTCCCTGCACCGCAATTCACTCTCCCTTCTGACTTAACCAATAATAATCAACAGCCCGTGTTGTAATACGGCTCCAGACACGAAAATACCTTTTTTCTCCCCAAAAGAGAGTGTTTTGGCACGAGAGAAGGGTGGCTCAGCGCTGAAGGAAGCGGATGCTGTAACGATGGTCTCAGGTTGTAACTTCCCACACATATTTTGGTAATGTTTGGAAGGGTTTTAGGCCGTATGTCAAGTCAGAAACTTAACAGATCTGGTTTATTTTTTGAGGAGGACTCTGGGCAGCAAAGGGGGAGGTTAACAAGGCAAAATAAACAAGAACAGTCCCTGCCATTTCGCATACCATCTTCCTGGTATGCGGAACAACAACCTAGAAAATGGTTTAACCATCGTTAAAAGTGCTGCTCAACCTTTACAGAGACACGGGTACACAAAGGCAACAATCCCTTTCCCCTACCTTTTCTTTTAAAACATTACATTGGGGTGGGTGCCAAGCGTGGGGTGCAGCTCCCTGCTCCAAAGCAGCCCTTAGCGAGATCGCCATCGACGTGGCACTTTTGTCAGCCCGATTATACCGAGTAGGAGTGTGAATGTTGGCAAAAGTCCTCCGTTATTACAAGTACAGTGACAAAACAACAGCTTGTCAGCTGAGCTATATTTGCTGGAGGAGATAGCAGAGCTGAAATAACAGTTACGCTCTGGAGTTCAGACACTTTATAGCGACAAACGCTACAAACTCAGTTCCCATCTGGAAGAGGGGAATAAACAACGTACGGTGTGACCTACATGTAACATTCTTAAATTATCTTGGTCTTCTTTCATCAATGAAATAGATCCATCCGTGTCTGATGGAGCCAGGTTTTCGGCTGTTGGTTCACCCTCATCACATCTAGACAGAGCAAAGCGTGAGCTGTACTGCAGCCTAAGTGCTCAATGAGACTCAGGAGTGCTGGTGATGTGTTTTGGGAATCTGCCTCGAAATCTGGCTGTGGTACTTTTAATAATAACTTCTAATATATAAAAATTAATATCAAAACTTTTCATCTCAAAATTACAACCCAGTCAGTACCGTTAATGTATTTTAACAATACTGGAGTGGTTTTGGTGGCTGTGCCTCCAACTCTCCAATGTCCAGGGTAGCCTGACCCTTTCAAAAAACCGATTTAAAAAGTCAAGTTAAACAAAAGCTGCACTCAGTGTTAGCCTAGGGATTTCCCTTTTTCCCTGGAAGATTTCTGTTCAAACCCTTAAAGGGCGAGTACACAAATGACTGTTGATATTTTAGTTTCACCTTGAAGTGATTGCTTTGTGGGAGAACCCCTCATTCATCCCATTTTGCTCGACATATAAAAAGGCAGTCCAATTAAAAAGAAAAGAAAGAAAAAGAAAATCCTCTTCCCTCAGGGCACATTTCCTAGCCGGAGCACTCCCATCTGCATCAGAAAACCAGAAAGACCTCAGAAACAAAACAAGCCCAAAGCAGAGTCAGTTCGGAGGCATCCGCGCTGCTGTGTCACAGCCCTCTGCAGAAAATCTCCTCTTATTTTTTGCTCTTTTCCCTCCCCTGCTGGGAAATTACAGGGCTGATCTTATCTGGCACAGGAGATCTCAGTCTACAGAGGTCAAAACCCAGCGTCGGATGGGACAATCTGTCATGGAAAGCAGCCAGCAGAAGCTAGGTTAAGTAAGGCTGATAAATAATGCACAAATGCAAAGTAAGCGACAACAGAGGATGCCCTGGTCATTAGGACAAACAGGAAATTCCTCACTAACAAATTACCTTTAATTCCACTCTAATAAACCATAAACCCCACTTGGTTAACACTCAACTCAATAGCTACCTTCCTAGGAAAAACCCTGTTTCTCTTCCTTCCCCTCTTCAGAGAAGTATTTGACAGGGAGAGCTCCAGGGCAGAAGGATGGCGAGAAATGGTTTATTTTTCAGAAAACCAAGCTCAGATAGTCCTTGGAAAAAAAGATGCAACTCAGCATCTCATTTTTCTAGATCGCTTTAACCCATAGCTTTAAGAGCAATTTACCACCCAGCCAGTCCAGCCTGTTTGCAATACAGAATCACAGAATCTCAGGAGTTGGAAGGGACCTGGAAAGCTCATCCAGTCCAACCCCTGCCAGAGCAGGATCACCAGACCAGATCACACAGGAACACGGCCAGGTGGGTTTTGAATGTCTGCAGAGAAGGAGACTCCACAACCTCTCTGGGCAGCCTGGGCCATGCTCTGCACCCTCACACTGACAAACTTTGTCCTCATCTTCAGCTTGAACCTCCTGTGCTCCAGCTTGGGACCACTGCCCCTTGTCCTGGCATTGGACATCCCAGAGCAGAGCCTGGCTCCTTCCTCCTGACACTCACACTTTCCAAATGGATCCCCAGGAATGAGGGCACCCCTCAGTCTCCTCTGCTCCAAGCTCAAGAGCCCCAGCTCCCTCAGCCGCTCCTCAGCAGGAGATGCTCCACTCCCTCCACCATCCTTGGGGCCCTGATGGACTCTTTCAAGCAACTCCCTGTCCTTCTTGAACTGAGGGGCACAATACAATGAAGTGCATTAATTAAAGTCAAACAAAAGCAATGTTCGAAGGGGCCTTGCACGGTTTTGCTTCCCTCCACTTGAAAATGCTTAAGTCCTCACTAAGTACAGGCTACATGCGTTTATTCCACACATTAAAAGTGTGGCAGATTTCAGATGTAAACGATTCAACCAGGAGATCACAGTGTTGTGGCTATCGTCAGCAGGACGCAGCCCACCCCAGAGGTGTACGCGAGAGCAAACACAGCTGCACGCGTCTCCAAACCGGCGATGGCGAAACGCAAACACGGCAAAGACGGCGTTCCCCAGGAGAAGCCGCTAAAGTCACAAAGCAGACGACTGCACAATGTTACAGAGCAACGTGTTTTGGTTACCTTAAAGTCAAGGCTGCAAAGACTGACTACATCATCGTCTTTCTCTCGGCACTTCCTCTTCTGTAAAAATAAAACAAGAGTTTCAGCTGTACACTCGATTTCTGCTCAGAAAGGTGGCTCCGTTTTCTACGGAGACATTTTCTTTCTTTACATATACTCAACAAAAATAGAGAAGGTTTACATTACACCTCAAGAATAACTCAAAAAACCTAAAGGGTGAAATCAAATGCAAAGGATGTTTATGTGGTTTCATGAGGTCCGTCACCTGATCGACACCTAGAAATTATAGAGCCTGTTGCTCTGCACTCCCATAATTGTGGTTATGAGTAAAGTCTTAGGTAGGAAATCTCCGGAGCAGTGCAAAACGCAGTGGTTAACGCCGTAAAATGATTTGAGATTCATTTAGTTAAAAGAAACATTGTTTGGTGGTTTCCGAGGTCAACAATCCAGTAATAAAGTTGGAATTTTAGGAAGAGTTAGGTACCGAGAGGGTCAGACTTGGGGATCATTAGGATCTGAAGTCTTTAGGGGACACCAGAAGGTATTTAATCCTCATAACGTTTGCTCACCACCATGACTGGGCTTGGGCAGGGGTCTGTGAGTGAGATCTCACCCTGGAGGATAAAGCAGCTTTGCATTAGGTTGGTTGTTGCTGCTCCCCATTCACCCTCTAATACCTCAATCAATTTTATTCAGGGAATTCTTACCATGTATCAAGGATTTATTTTAGCGTGGTTCCTTAAAGAGCTGAATGTGCATATGTGGGCATTTTGCTCACCTATTTCATTCATGATTGGTGGTTGAAGCATCCCTGCAAGGAATCCAACAGGCTCAAAGAATAAAGGGGTTTTGTGGAGGAAAGACGAGGCTTTTGGCATGGGAGCTCTCAGCTATTTTCCTTTCCAAAGAAGAGCACAAACCAGTGGAACAACGATCAAAGGCATCAGCACTGAGCTTCCTGATACCTCCCACTATTTCTGTGTTATCTGGGCTTCTGTGTTATATTTTTCATTACCCAGATAATGGAAAACCAGTCGTGGACTCATCCTGTTGGACTGTGCCAGCCTGCGGATCATCCGGGCTGGAAAAAAAACCCCCTGGGTCACGAGCAGAAACGGTTTGGTCACCCATGAAACAAGCAGTTGATTTTTCATCCTGCGTTCAACCCTCGTCCTTCAACAGTTGAGAATGAGTCAAGTTCATCCTCTTCCACTTCATTAAGTACAAAGAAAGGGGAAAAGAAACTCTTCTGTATTTTTATATTGCTCTAGGTGGTGTTTATCCGTTTAACAGAGTAGACATTGAGCGAAGTGAAATGGGGAGAACGCTCTCTTTACAGCAAATCCGCTCTACACTTCAGCTCTAAATTCTCACTCTAAATTTCAGGGTTTGTGCTCTACCAGCCCAGCAGCAAAGATGCAATTCCTGCTTTCTTAGAATTTAATTATCTATTCAAATACCCTAGAAGTTTCAGCTTTAATAGATGTCTGTCATCATTCTATGTGTATTTAAAATGTTTGGATGTAAGTATTAAATCAAATTATTTTTAAATGCTGACCAGTCTGGCTTCCACGGCTCCTTTGAAAAATCTGACGCTGCTCTCGTTTGCTTTCGTATGATGTATTTTTAGGCTCCAAAGCATCTTCTCACCTGTTCACACTATGCTGACTCTACCATTTAACTCTTAAATACACACATTTAATGGTGAGATATTCCAGAAGCGCACTCACTTGTTTCTTATATTTTGGGTTTTGATGCCGTGGTATTTGTCTCAGCTATTCAAACTAGTGACAGAAATGGATTCAAGCACCAAGTTCCCCAGTTACCTCAGTGTCCTGGTTTGAGCTCAACAGAACTAATTTTCTATTCAGTGATTTTACTTTTCAGCTCAGTCTCTTCTAAGTGGCTGAACTTGCTGAAACTAAAGGCATTGTTTTGCCAGACAGTGTGCGCTGCTACAAGTGATCATCACAAGGCCACTGTCTCACCATGGCTGCTGTGTCTGCACCTACAGGGAGAAGCGGACCCAAAAACTGATCAACGAGGTATTGCATCCCACATCCATCATACTCAGTGGAAAGCCAAGGGATTGCCAGGGTCTTGACTCTTCCATCTCGGACCCTTCCCTTTGGCTCTGATCCTGCAATGGCCCAAGTCCCAGCAGACCCTGCTGCTTCGGCTGCCTCTGATCCTGAGCCCTGTGTTCCTGCATCAGCTCCCACTGCTGCTGGCTCCACACTGGGACTTTTCCAGTGCTCCCAGAGCCTCTGGGGACGTCATCGTCATTGGGGGAGGATTTTATGTTGGTTTTGTAGATATATTTGTACATATCTGTATATATCCCATTATTTTCCTATTTACATTATTATCCTGTAGTATCAGTGTTTCTGTTTTATTAAACCTGTTAAGTTTTATTTTCCAACCTGTAAAGTCTCTCTCCCTTATTCTCTTTTCTCTTCCCTTCTGGGTAGGGGAGAGGGGTTCACAGAGAGCGTCTGGCCAGGGTTTAGTTGCCAGCCCAGCCCTAAACCACGACACTCAGTTTTTCTGTATTTGCCGAGACAAGATACTGACTCTGTCAAGTGAATAAGTCCCTTCACTAATAAACTTACTAGAGAGAAATAAATTCTCACATTAGACATTAGGTCTCACCATATTTATAGCGTTGACACTGAATTAATGCCCCAGCACACTCCAAACCCTGTGAGCAGACCTTTGGCAGGCCTGAGAACACAGGCAAATGCAGACATACGGGTTTATTATTTTATTTTTTAGGTTCAGTAAAATATTCAGGGTTGGTTATTTGTCAAACCCTGCAATAAAAGACTGCTGCGACCACACCTTTTCGGTCTGCAGATTATTTTTCCCACATATAAGGCAAGGATATTAGCATCTATTTAACAGAAGAAAAACTCGCAATAAAGACAAAAGACACCACGCCTTTCTGGTCTGAGTATTATTCGTTCCTTATGTAGTCGAGTACATTAACGTCTTTAACATCCAGCTCCAGACCAAAGCCCAGACACGAAAGGAAGGCCAAAGTGTTGTTTTTAAACTGGCTAGACTTATGCAATAAGTATTGCATTGGCTGGGCCCCATTTCCTTTGCCCAATATAGTTTCATAGCAAAAAAAATAAGACGTTTTGCTCTGGAGCCAGCTGTATCATTCCTGCCTGGTGCCAGAAGCGAAACAAATTCCCCCCCAAAAAAACGGCCTCTTTAGACTGCTCGGATCTGGGTGTTTAAAGCCCCGCGATAGAAAAGCAACTGCTGCGGTGCTGTTTGCTCACATTTCTTGAGACGGTCCTGATTGGAGATCTGATACCTTCACTTCGTCCCAAAACTGCGGTCGTGGGGAAAAAGTTACTCCTCTGAATGTCATGAAAGTGTAAAAAGCGTGAGACCCGATTCAGGCTCGTGAGGATTTGTCGTAAAGGAGAAGCATTGAAAACAAAAAAAAGCGCTAATCAGGAGGGGAAATCTAAATATTTGGTGATGATATTTTAGAAAGAGCTAAACAACGCCACGGGCATGGATGTTAATGACATTTCAAGGATTCCCATGCAAGCTCCAGGAGCGCTTTTTAAGAAAGTACTGGCTTTTTAATTTGAAAACAATTCTAGGCATCCCGTTTTCCCCTCTCCTAGCAAGGGCTTTTGCCTAAAACCAGGCTATTTGCTTTTGCAGGGATCAGTCTGGGTTTTTGCTGCTTATTGCCCACCTGAAGTCATAAAACACCACTGAGGCTTCAGGTGAGGAATGTGCATCGGGACCGTTAAGTCAACAGAGATCAAGGGCCTGCTTCCCAGAAACGAATCCTCCTTAATGAAAAGAAATAAAATCAAATAGACTGTGAGCAATTCTGCTTCCAGTCAGAAGCCATCCAGAGGATGTTCTGACCCAAATTGTGTTCGTTTTTTCTTAGAATTGTGCAGGACACGCACTTGTCCTTCTCTGTAAACCCACCCCACCTCTGCAGGCATGAAAAGGCTGCGTGGCTCAGTTACCCACTTCCGCCAGGAGACTCCAGCCAGGTACATTTTACAGATTTTTGGCCAAACAGCTGCACAAACCATGGCACGGAGAGATGCTATCTGCAACCAGCATATGAGTACCTGGTGGTGATGGGGAAATAAAACCCTGTGTCTGACAAACTCCAGCACAGGAGAGACACGACACCGTGAAAAGGAAGGGTTCTTGCTGCCAAAATTCAGAGCTCTGGTCAATGTATGTCAGCGTAATTACCCTGGCAAAGCTCTAAGCAGAAATTTGGTCCCTGGCCATGCAGTAAGGGTACGTCTCCTTCATTCTTTTTTCCTCCTGTATTTGCTTCTTGTCCAGGTTATCAATCAAAGGAAAGTTTGGATCTCCAGAAAAGGGATGGGGTTCAGGGGTACCTTGGGCTTGAAGGTAGAAGTGGCAGTGGACTACGTTGATGAGGGACATGATGGAGGAGGGCAGAGAAGCTACTGAGCCTTTCAAAATCAGTTTCTTTGGTTCCTGCAGTCTGTGTCATGGCATACAAAACCCTCTAACTGTAACTGAGGGCATCCTCAGCAAGTTCACTGACA
>NW_010207810.1:0-2595 GCF_000695765.1 Mesitornis unicolor
TCGCCAGATTTAATTCTAAGGAGGCCTTAGAATGGCCATACAAACTAACATTCTCCATGTGTGATGTTTTTATAGTATATTTATCACAGTATAAGCATAATGGCTGAAATAATGCTGAGAAAAACGAGGAAGAATACCAAATTGTTCTGACAGTCCTACTGCCCTCTTTTCCCATAGCCCCACACCATGTCTTCATGTAGGCAGTAGGAAGCACCTTCTCCATTAAACGAAACCACTGAGGTTGGCTGGCAGATGCCAGCTGAATGCTGCACTCTAAGGCCAGGATTGCTTTCTAGTCTCTCATCTGGCTGGTAACACACCATCTATGTAAGGAGAGTGCATGGGTGAGGTTCGAGGACCTTCCTGTCACATGGGGAGACGATCACCAACCTGACCACGTGATGGAAGTACATTCTGGCCTGTGATGACAAGAGACTGGAGTATTCCCCTAGAAAACCTTATCTGACCTGCTCCAGTTGAAAGATTCCTGCCAGTGATACATATCCTGATGGATTTTTAATTTTTTTGTTAGTTGCTTCCAAGCCACTGCTTACCACATACTTAGCATACATTCATTGGCTTGATCCTGCACTCAAAAGCACATCCTTATCTTAAAATCCCTGTTTAGCTGTATGGGAATCACTCATATGCTCAGTGAGGTCAGGTTATCCATCGAATGGCATGACCAAGGCCTACAGAAATGGAAGTCTATGTCACCCTTTCCAGCCCTTCCTCTCCACCCACTTCTCCACAGAAAGAATGTTGCATATTTACACTGTAACTGAATGAGCGCCTTTTTTGTTTTCATCAATGGACGTAGCACTTAAGCAGAATTCAACACAGACTACACTCTTCATGCTATTCCCTTAACAAGTGCAGACCACTTAATGGAAGAGTTTAAAGGATCAAGTAACTGAAGTGAATTTATTAAAGCAAAGGCATGGAAATTCCAATTAATGATGCTTGGCATCACACAGATTGCTCCTTTTCTGAAATACACGCTAAAAAGTGTTTTCAAAGGAATTATTTGACAGTTTCATTTATGCATTTCTATAATTATAGCCCCTAGACTTATCCCTCAACCTTCTTTATTTCCATTCACAAAAAAAAAGAAGTGGTAGAAGTTTTATTTTCTGCAGAGGAATAGAGTTTATATCTCAGAGTTTATTTTGACAGAATAAGAATCAGGGTGAGCCTAGTAAACCGTACAAAAGAGCCTTGGTGTTTGTCCGTAGGAGGGAAGGAGATTCCACTTGCTAAAAAGTGACAATTATACACCACATGAATATATTGACTCTGGATACCCTATGTGCATCTTCCTTGTCAAATACAAGCGAGTGCCTGCTTCTTCATGCACATGAAAAATCTTAAAATGTTCACTTTTACCAGAAGAAAATAATCTTGGTTCCAAAGCATGTGGGCTGTGATAGCCTAAAGTAATCTGCAAAGCAGAAAATGCTTTGGCATTAAGTCTTTTGTTATTCCATGCATGTGCACAGTTTACAATATGTACTAAGTGCATAAATATTTATTATAGTTTTATAATTGTGCTTTTACTGCATGGTTCACTGTGACATGGGGCTTAGAAGCTTTCTCAGTTTTGCATTTAATAAAATGTACACCGAAGTACAATCCTCAGATCGAATAGTGCCGAATGAACTGAGAAGTACAGGCACTTATGTCTGGCTCTCAGTGCACTACATAAAATTGCCAAAGTGTATTTACAGACAGAAAGAGAGCGTCTCGAAGGAGTTACTCTCTCACATCTTCTAACAACACTTCAGATTTGTTTCAAGTTGAAACCTTCCTCGCTTGATACTTCTTCAAGAACTGTAAATATAAGCAAACAAGTTTAGTAATGACAAATGTTGCCTTCCAAATTCCAATCATATCTGTTCTTAGTTACAGCAATTTCTACCAAAAAAATCCCCACAAACCGTTTGAGCTATTTAGACACTTATCATTTTTAAGACTTAGAAATACAGACCTGGAATATAGCCAGTCACTTGAATTGTGGAGATGTCCATTCTAAGTATATCTTTTATAGTGATCATTGCTGACTTGTCGTCAAGATCTATTGGCCTTCAGTTTCTTTACTGCTGAAAAATAATTTTATTTTTCAGCATTTATCCTGATCCTTTTATAAGCTTTCTGCTTTTGTTCGCAGCATTATTTAAAGTGTTCTCTTAAATAAATCTGGAGGAACCTTAGCCTCAAAATCACAATGCCAATTTTATCTCCCTCATCATAGTTTCAGCTGCAGTATATGCTTTCAGACCCAGTGAGTCAAATTCCCAAGATTCTTCTGGTACATCAAACTACAAGCTTTTAATGAATCTCTTCACCAGCAACTAAAAAAATTACTTTAATGCAATGCACTCTGATACGTATTCAGAGAACAGCCAGTGTGTGTGCTCAGTCAGCTCCAAACCAGTCTGAAATGGGAACCTGAAGTGCATTAAGCAGTTTCCAATCTTTATATCTGAGTCTGTCAGTTCATGATTAATGACCAGTCGCAAAAAGGCCTCTGCTTTGCACCTGCAAAATGACAGCGAGTAAGGAGGTGTCCAGGCATCTGGTGGCTGCTGCAGTAGC
>NW_010207810.1:2626-18881 GCF_000695765.1 Mesitornis unicolor
TCTGCTTTCCCATGCATGTGATAAATTGCTAAACAGTTAAGTCCTGAAAATACTCTGTGAGCAAGAAAAAGGATGAGGAAATGCAAGCGGACACTGTGGCGGAGGGTTCATGTAGATTGGGACGCCTGGAATGTGGAGTCCATGTGGATGTTTAAAAATGAGAGGTTTACGCTTGCTGTAAGGCAAACCTGTGCATGGAAATTGCTGTTTGCCAAATACAGAGAATATATCTTCAGCCTCTACCTAGATTTTCTTTTAAATTAATGGAATATATTAAGAAAAAAAAGAAAAATCAGTAAAGTCTTAGGGGCAAATACATATACTGCATCCAGAATGCTGTTAAAATTTAAAGATACACAAAAACCCAAAATGATAGCAGAGCACAGTAACAAAAACTCTCAACTCATTTTGAAAAGTTTATTGACCATGGTATTTCTTTCCATGCAAATATGTCTGATCCTCCTGAGAGGGGTCCTGTGTCACTGAAGGAGCCATTCTCTGTGACAAGCCAGCTATATTCTTGACAACAGTGTATCAATGAACATAACTTCCTCCATCTTCTTTAAAAAAAAATATACACAGATTTCTATCTAGGCACTGTGTAGACAGTGCAAATGAATGATTCCACTGCAGAGAGGTGCTGTGATACCGCTGGAAGTAGTACCTATTTCTGCTCTGCAGCCCAAAATCCACTAATTCCACTGGAGGGACCTGGGAATGAAGAAGTAACTGATTCAAAGCCCATAATTGCTACTTATTCATTAAACAAAATCCATCTGGGATATTGTCCACAACCCAGAAGAATCTCCAAGTGTTTCTGAAGGGCAAATGGAGACACTCTGGATATTGTAAGGTCTGTTGGGCCAGACAGAAGGTGCGAGGTGGGCTGTGACAGTGGAGCCATGCAATAAACCCACTGCAGGAGGAAATTCTTGGGTTTCATGGGTTTCCACCCTTTTTCTTTTACCCTATCTTTGCATGATATATAAACTGCTACCCCCTCTTCTGTGCACATGAGTGGAGAATAGTGAGTGGGTCAAATAACACACCAAAGTCAGAACACCATCAAAAAGGCAGGTACAGATTTTTCTCTTCCTTCAAAAATGTGTGAACCCAGGCAGCAACTGTGACTCTCCAGGAGATCATTAAAACAGGCTACAGCCATAAGTACAGCTTAAATAAACTTTAAGCAACTTCAGGGGAAACAAAAAATACAGGATTGTACCCAAAGACAGAAGCTAGGCAGTAGGAGCTCAGATGCCATTAGATAAGAAGAAAGGAAGCTCAGCTATGATGCTCCAGAGGGAGCACAGCTCCTGCAGCACCTTAGCTCTGAGTGGAGAGCAACACACAGCAGCTGGATCTCCTTCTCCCTGGCTACAGCTGACAATATTTCTAACAGATTGCTATACTAATTTCCTGAAGATCCACGTGGATTTTGCCAGCTTATATATTTCTCCCCCAAACATTTTTTTAATTTATGTGTTTTACTAACAGTGTGACTTGCAGCAAGTGGTTTTGTTTGGGATTTCTTACAGTCTTAACTTTTCATGCTTCTTCAAATATAGATTCTGTTTTTACAACTGAATAAGCATACAAGGAGTGCAGCTTGTGGTCTGGTGTTTGTATTGTCACAAAACCATTTTCAAAGATAACAAGGAATTATTGAAATCATCTTTCCCCTTTGGAACCAGTTATTCTTTCAGCTCTGCTCAAACCAGAGAAGAAAGCTTTTCTATTTAGCATGAATAAAGTACACGCAAACAGCATGAGCTGCCCATGTTAGCTATGTTTTTCACCAATGTGATTACAGAGGGCATTTTCACCTCTTCTTTCCTTATGTTCTTTAGCAGTCTTGTTCAAGACTGGCACTAACTTTGGTTCAGTAATACTTACTACATTAGGAAGTAAATGAGAGTCCCACTCAGCAGTAGAAAATTGATGTGAAATACCATCTGACATGTTTATAGCAGCATTTAATTATTTAATCAATTTAATAACCGAATATTTAAACCAGCATCAAAAAAAAATCACTGCGCATAACCAATTCAGTCTATAAATCAGGCATTTTGCTCTTCTATTTTCATTCTTAAATTACATTCAGTGAACTAATTGGCAACACTTGATGGGAATATAGGATTTAGACAGACTATAGCAGGTGGAGCAATCAGATCTTCACAAGAAAATTAATTTGTACAGCCGCTATTACTCTCTCAGACACTCACATTCAGATTTGCTCACACAGAAAAGCAAACAGCTCTGAGTATTGCTAATGGTGATTACAGCCAAATGTCATAAAACACATTTCACAATATTCAAGGGAATGGTAGCTGTGCTCATTCTTCTATATTTTTATTTTCTTTGACCTTATCTTTGTAATCTTCAGATAGGCTTTTGCTTGCTTTTCTTCTTCATTTGTGAACACAATAATTGTCTTATATCCCAGTATTCATACTGGGTTTATCTGAACTTCATTAAAACCACTCTTTTAATTTCTGAATTGAATAGAAAGTATGTCAAAAGTTCTAATGATGGTTCTCATGAGACACAATGAGACACTTCAGTGCAAAAAGTAATAATAAAATGTTTATAAGAATATTCCATCAAGACTAAATTTTTCCCATCATGTATCCTCATTTCAACCAGCTAAATTTTTACTTGCAGAAAAACAAGCAATTCTGGCTCTGAGAAACTCTGTTAGGCACTGAGATGACCTCTCTGGGTGGGATGTTGTCTTTCTGAAGCTCCGAGGTTCTGTTTCACCCTCATCACACGTGCACCATTTGGCACCTTCAGCTGGAGCTGGTGGCTTGCCAATGGACTGGACCTCCTCCAGCAAAAATCAAAGCCCGGCAGGCACTGGTCTGTAGACGGGGCTTTGGGAGAGTTCAGGAAGCTCAGAATAAAGCTTCTCCCAAGGCAAGCTGTAATTGAAGCTCTTTGTCAGAGAGCTGATCAAATCAGCATATGAAAGACAGTGCTATGTACAAGGTATCCTGTGCTGTGTTTGCTGCTCCTGGGGAGCTACACTTCCTAATGAGCGGATCTGGGAGCTGAAGGATTGTCTGGATTACTTAAATTTTAGGGATGATTTCAGGAGCAGAGTGCTTAGTTAAAACACCTTTAGTGCCTGCTGTGGTCTAGCTCCTTAGAAGTTCAGCACAAGGAGCTCCCAAACAGCTGTTCAGCACGGAATTAGACAGGAATCACAGAATCACAGAACGTTAGGGATTGGAAGGGACCTCAAAAGATCATCCAGTCCAATCCCCCTGCCGGAGCAAGAACACCTAGATGAGGTTACACAGGAAGGCATCCAGGCGGGAATACTTAAATCTCCACATCCTGAGTGAAAACTAGACCTCCTTTGCACAGCATTGCTACGCTGGAGCAGGGTTGCAGCAGAACTCTTGAGATCGTCAGAAGAAAGAACAGGTATGAGATGTGTGACTGCAGCCCAGACAAGAGAACTGGAAGCTGCTCTGGTGTCTAACACCCGCCATCTCTTGTGCCTCAGGGTCCCTTCTCAGCTCATCCACACTGCATATCTCCCACCTGCACAGGGACCCTCTGACCAGAGGGCTCAGTGGCACTTTTGGACACCCAAAGGGACAAAATTCTCCACATCCTGTGTTTGAATACTGCCTGGTCTCTTGCATCACCAAAACACATCTTGTCTTCAGTTTGTCATCACCAGATGAGAAAGAAGAAAACATTTACCTGGTAACCGACTGACTGGAGAACAAAAAGCCACATCAGTCATCAGTTTTGTATTTTATATTCCAGCACAGCATGAAGCACGAGACATCCAGTTACCCAGGCACTCTGGGGCTGCCTTCATTGGGGTTTATCATTCATTCTTCCTACCTGTCATTAAGAAAAAGAAAATGAGGAGTTACTCTAATATTCTGTTGGTAGAAGGAAAAACAAAGGAAAGAAACAGAAAGTGACCAGCAATCCTCTGATGTAACAGGAGAAAAAAGAAATCATCTCCTCAACAGAGCTGGGAAAAAAACAGCTCCTTGCCATAGGTATGGGTCTATCCAAGTTCCCAGCAGAGTAGGGACGTGTCACCTGGATTGCTGTGTAAAAGGTGGGTGCATCTGAAAGCTGTGCTATTATAGTGGTAACTCACATTCGGCCATAAATTTGTTATTGCTGTTGCTCAGCAAAATGTTCTGTCCTCTCTCATGAGCCTCCCATTTTGGCTGACGTTGCTGACATTTCGAAGGAGTCAGAGCTACAGACAGAGCCTGGCTGGTAGGCGGCTCCAGTTCCAAGAAATACCTGCGTTGCTGAGCACTCTCTCCCAGAGGGCACTTCCAGCAGGACCTTCTCAGCATTGAACATTGCTCTCCCATCATTTGGTGGTCAATAGTTCATCATCCTCCAAAGCATAAAGCAAAGCCCATATGTCCACTGTCAGGGGAAAGAAAAGTGACAGAAGTACTTTCCGGATCACATCAGTCCTCATGGCTATGTTATAATACATGCAGGTTATTTGTTAAGAAGTAATCAGTTTTTATAACATTTATAACAAGTGTTGGAGCACCTACAGCAGAGAATCGAGGCTACCTTTTTTTTCATTTTATGAGTGTGCAAATGCAAAGGAATACATTTGAAACCTAAATTTACAGCAGCTGCAATAAAGGCCTTTAGTTTTCACATTCAGCTAAGCTCAAAAGGGGATGCAGCGCAGCCAAGCTAACTTACTAAAACAATTTTTGTACTTAATTAATAGCAAACAGAATGGCTGCAAGCGATAAATCATCCAGAGGCAGTAATGCAGAATGAAGTCTGACATGGTGTCTCTGCTTCACACCATTAAGTTTTTGTCACAGCTTTGGGGGTTAGAGACAGAGCATCAGTCTTAGCTTTAAAATAGGAACTCTGTCTCATCCTTCACATTGTTTCAGTTTAGCCTTTATAGTTAATTGTAGATTACCCTTCTTACTCAGAGAGCTTATTGCAGTTTTCATTTTCTCTTATTTATATTTTCATATCAATTTTTTCCCACCAATCTGCAATTTAGAGGCTGCTCAATGACACTAATGTCAATGGCATATATTATGCTTCTGTTCCACAACAGTGCATGTTTTTTAAAAACATGAAGTGCCCATTTTGCAGATGCTCTCACAGACTCATACTCATCCCTGCCTCCACTCTGCAGTTATAGAGAACCTTGGCTTACCCAAAAGGGACATCAAGAGACCAAAAATATCTAAATTAATTCCATCCAAGTTCTTATCTCACCATCTCGCTACTCACATTAAAGGTGGTTACCCACGGTCCACGTTGTTGTAAACAAACAGCATCCAAAGAGCTAAACAAACATGGAAGAGCAGATGTTGACAAGAGGAATTGTTCCCCAATTCATCACTGGGGAACTGTTTGGTGTCAGGATGTCATTGGCGATCACAGGGGGACCATGAAGGGGATAAGATCCAGGAAGCACATCTGTTTTCGTAGTCTAACATTCAAGCAAGGCCAGATGGGGAAGGCTGCAGTGTTTTCAAGAAGAAGGAGAGTCAGGTCTTCCCTACTCAACCTGAGTTGAGTGTTTTTCCTAAACAAGCCTGTGAAAACACACAGCTGGCAATCCCACTGTGCTTTATGCACCAAACTGTGGGCTTTTGTTAGACACTCACAAAGCTTTCTGAGAATTTGTAGAAGTTGTTTCACAAAAGACCCTCATTTCATGGGATTTTTTTAAACTGCAGCATGGGGCCAATACAGAAGGTCTACTCAGTGCTTGCTACAGACAGTACTGAGGACAAATGTTGATCTGTTGTGCTAGCCATAATGAAAAAGCTGTTTCTGTTCTTACTGCTGAGCAGCAAGATTGGGTCTGCTCACACTGAGAAAGTATTCAGAACCTGTTCCAAGGAAAATGGATGTTAACCTGTGTTGCTCTTTTCCTGGAAAAGTAACTTCTTGCTTTCTCCAGCAGGAGCAGTTGTAACTTTTGATCACACTTGTGGGTTCACAAGAGTCAGATTTAGTCCCTGGCAGAGGAGATGGGATTCCATTTTCCTCCTGACGAATTTGGGAAACAGTTTGCTTTGTGCCATTTGTGCATGTCACTATGATTATGGGGTACTTTGGCTAATAGTAGCTACTTAGTCTCTCAGAAATATGATTATTTTTTTCCTTCCTGTGAGAAAAACTAGTTGATGACACCAGTGGTTCAGACTGTGATGTCTAACACTGTGGGGAAAGGAATGCAGCATGCACGGATGGACCAAATGTTCTCTAAAGACTTGGTCTCACCTCTCATGAATGAAAAGACTAGACCCCAGCTGTGCTAGCACTGACCAGGTCAAGCTGGAGAAATGCTATTTACTGGTTTGCTGGTTCGGTTGCAGATTTTTCAAGATGTTGCTTAAAGTATGAACAGCTGCCTCCATACATTCACAGAGGTCTTGACTCTGTTTCTCAGTTTTCCTAGCTACGTGCAGCTGTGGAGCACCAAACTACTGATTTTGCTGTAACTTTCCACTAAACTGCCCCCTTTCATCCAGGCTGTTTCTCCCTTTTATTTATTTTTCAATTAGTTTTGAGCTTGATGAAGCCCATTAGAGGCAATAATTAAGACAGTGTTATTTTAAGGTTAATCCAGATACAGGTAACTGGCAAGATTTTAGCTCTTTTAAAATGCAATTCAATTCCCCATACTAATACAGCTGAAAAAATGTTTACTGTCCCATATTTTTCCAACTCTCCATCTTTTATCTTGAAAAACTAGAAAAGGCAAAGACAGGAAAACGGAATAATCCAGTCCACCCTCTACAGTAAGATATAAACACTTGATTGTGTTCTACCGACAGGGCTATTTTAGGCTTTAATTATATGAGTTGTCCTTGCTCATTAGCCATATACTACTGAAGTGCAGCAAAAGTAAGTGATTCACTGCTGACACGTGGCATTTCATGAGCAGTCATTAATTAGCAAAGTAATGCTTGGATATAAATTGGTGAAGAGCATCAGTAAACGGAACTTTAATCAGGAGCTCCCTTAACTCTCCTCTCCTTGTGCGCTCGGTGGCGTTCAGAGGCTGAGCTCCCATGGAAGCTCAGTGCTTCCCCACAGCAGCAGAGCACTCACCACCAGCATCACCAGTGGTGTAAACCACCACTGCTCCAGCTGCGGCTCTGCTGATTTACACCAGCCACGGCCAAATACCTGCTGCGGTGGGGAAAGACCACCAAAGCAGGAAAGAGAGGGTTTTCTTCTTGAAATCAAGGAAATGAACTGGAAGAGGGTATTCAGATTAGACATTAGGAAGGAACTCTTCACTATGAGGGTGGTGAGGCACTGGCACAGGTTGCCCAGGGAAGCTGTGGATGCCCCCTCCCTGGCAGTGTTCAAGGCCAGGTTGGACAGGGCTTTGAGCAACCTGGTCTGGTGGGAGGTGTCCCTGCCCATGGCAGGGGGGTTGGACTGGATGATCTTTAAGGTCCCTTCCAACCCAAACCATTCTGTGATTCTATGAAATTTGCTCCTAGTCTGACACCTTGCAGAAGGCCTTTGCATCAGTGACGTTTGCAGGCTGCAGGGGAAGAGGTGCAGTGGGTTGGCCTGCTGCATGCGGCCCTTTTCTCCTTGCAAATCCATCTGAAGATCGGCAAGAATTTGCTTGCCACAACACTTGGTGTATTTGCAATTTTGACAGAAAGTGCATTGAGAACAAGTAGAAGGCTTCATAATCTACTTCTCTGGGTTCTTTGCAAGGTATATAACAACACTTAAAAAAAAATTTAAAGTATAAAAATAAGAGCACAAGACAAGAGTTTTCCATGCCATGGCAAGTAACCTTTTTTGCTAATACAAACGGATTTCAGTTTGATAGATTTCACTGCCATGAGAATCAATGGAATTAATGATTTGTCAATTCTGCCACAAGGCTAGGACAAATCTGTATTTTATTTTCAAGCCCTAAGAACTGGAAAATCAAACTTTTACAACAACAAAGCTTTGTGGTCCCCTCTCAATTGGTAAATGAGGCATTTATCCACATGACAGATTACAAAACTGGAGAACGACAGGAGACCTTTACTTTAAAGGACTACCCTTTAAAGGTACATTTTCAGAGTGCTTTGTAAGCTCATGCAGTGATTTCCGTGTCTTGCTCTAGTGCAAGTATCCTTCTTAGGAGTTGTATTTACAAAAAATACATGAAACTTGTGCTGGTTTCAGCATAGGCCAATTACATATTCAGGTTATATTTGCAGATACCCAAGGTTGCTGGCTATTAAACCAGGAGAATATAAAAATCAAATTATTTTTTGAAAGTTACTGTTGTTTTTCTCAGCTGGAACATCAATTTAACATTTTAGGGGAACTACTTTATTTTTAAAGTAATGCTGTGAAGAGAAATTTCTACTGGTAGGTGACTGAGAGCAATTTATTCATCCTGTCCTAGTATGCTAAGTTCTACAACAGATAAGGAGTTATTAGACAGTGGATTCAGACAACCTTCCCTTCCTGCAATGGTCCTACAGCCTCTGCAGGAACATACCTACCAAATTTACTCGTGAAGTTATTTTAGAGATAACATATTACATCTAAAATCTTAGGCAGATTTTTGAGAGGTGTTGTGAGGAGCAGGCATTCCTTTAGAAGAAACTATAGGTTCCCCCACCCCCCAAAAAACCAACCACCAAACAAAAAAAAAAGCCAACCACAAAACAAACAAAAGAGCAACAAAACAAAACAAATAAAAAATAAAAAACAAAACAAAACAAAACAAAACAAAACAAAACCACCAAAAAACCCCACCAGAACAAACAGGAGAGAGCTCCTAATTTTAGTAGAGACTTTTGGTGATTCTTGTCCTGAGTCTACTTCTACATGCTGCAGTGTTATTTTGGACTCGCAGGGGAGAGCAGAAAATATTTACAGATGCCACAGCCTACTAAGTCTACAGGGAAGGAAAACTTCTATTTGTTATTTAAGAATTCACACCTGTAATGTTAGGGCTGTAAATGTAAGATGAGCACCATGAAGCAGAGATACTTAAAAATGGGTTATGTAGTAAGCAGTGGTGTCTCGTGGGATTTGGCAAAGGTAACCCCAGATACAGCTCGGAAAAGAATGCCAAGTCCAGACTGACAAGGAGGACCAGGAAAGGTCAGAGGTGGTCAGTTCTAGCTCCATTATCTACATCAATTCAGATCCATAGAAAAGTTTAGCATCCACTATGAGATGTGGCCACGCCTAGGGAGCTTAAGAGCTTGATAAGCAAATAAAAAAATGTGTTACCCTCAGGCAACCGGTTAAATCCTTGTTCCAAATATTACCATCAGTTAACCCAAGCCTTTCATTTGTCTTCTGAACCAGTGAGGGTGGGTTGAACTCAGCTTCACAGATCCAGTGTTATGGCTGCAGATCGTGAATGGCAATTGTAAGGCTGAGGCCAACCATTTAACAAACACAAAGACCTTATAGAATAAACGTGAAGTTTAAACAGTCAGGCATGGATTCAAATTTGGCTTCTTTGCACTGATCTGTCTTTCCTAAACTGTGTTGCAGTACAATTCCTCTTTCATGGATCAAGAACACAAACAAGCCTCTGTTGCTAACTTTCCTCTACAAAAGCCAAAACTAGTTAGGTAACACTGGTAAGGAACTATGCGATATTTTTGTTTTAAAAAGACTGAAGAGTGAAATTGAATTACTACACATGCTGCAGTGATTCATCAAATAGTTGCTGTTCACTTCAATGAAAGAAAAAAATCTTCATTTTCTTGTGTATTATCAACTTCTAAAAACTAAATAGCATGAAATAAAAAGATACTTTTTTTTCTTCAACATGCTAGTCAATCCTGTGAAGACCTGGGGAATGTTACCATTAAAGTTCTACATGAAATGAAAAGTGTACTGCCCCTTGATACAGCCTGAAACACATTCAAGACACCAGTAGCAGAAGACATCATTAGTCTCACCACTAAAATGGAGCAGGAGTACGATCAGGTCACTAATTATTTAGACAAAGTAATAAACAATGTAGAATTTAGTAGACATAAGTATAGATCCGGTCTAAATTTGCACTAAAATTTGAACTAGCAGCTAAGTTTAGACCACTGTGTTTTGTGAGAACATACAGCAACCTTTGCAAATTAGTAAGAAATACACTGCATACTGACTATATTTTTGTGTACATACCTTGAAAAGTCTGTTAGTTTATGAATCCATTATTCAAAATTATCCTTAGAATAGCTCTAGAAATATTTCTACTGCTCAGAGAAACAAATCAATTCCAGACCTTTTAAAGATGACAACTGACTTACTTGCTTCTAGTCTGTATAGGCTTCTAATCCATGCTGTTAAATTGTATTTGTGGTTTGTTCTGGTTCATGGTTTATGTATTTCTGTGCCACAAGAACCAGAAGACATTTTATAAAATAAAGATCAGAGAAATCCAGCACCTCAACCTGTAATTGAGGCTAAGCATATATTGCAGTTCAAATGAGTATGTAAGAGTGTTGTGCTGAACATACTTAAGGAAGAGGAGTCAAATATCCTGCACATTGGATTATTGTGTTGTAAGCCGGTCTCCAAACACGTCTGCATGCTAAGCCACAAACATCCTTATATTCTGCCCTGGCTGTTAGCCTGTTCTGGTAAAAACATGGCAGGACATAGTCACATTTAATGACTTACCAGAGAAGTTCAGTGCAGCTCCTTTTCCTACTGCAAGCATCACATGTGACCTTAGGGAACTCATTTACAACATATGAGCTTTGGTTTTCTGTTTGTGAGACTGAGCACAGCATCCCACACTGACACCTGGAGACCACAGTCACTTAAGCACTGTGTATATTATGAATACAGACAAGAAACAGGAAATGGATAGATTTTAGTATGAGTTTGTGGTTTCAGTTAACAGTGAATTGCTCTAAAAACCATAATGTATTTTAACAAATGTTATTAGAAGTGTGAGTTTTAGGTGAACTAGGATATGCAGAAATGACCAGCTTGGTTTGTTTTTGTTCTTGTATTTGACGCATTAGTGTATAATCAAATACTGAAGGTTTTAAATCTGTGCATTATATCATTTTTCTTTCTTGACTACACACAGTGAGTGCTATTGCACTAAAGGTTACTGATGTGATGGGATAAATGAGCTGCAGCAGTTTGGAAATGCCTCCAGCAAAAGCCCTGAGTGCTGCCTCAATTTAAGATATTTTTTGCACTTTAAAGGTTCTGATTTTGTCAAGAAATGTACTTGGGCAGCTTTAATTCTCAGGTAAAACTCTCTGCACTGCTTGCCTGTCTGCAGCAGTTAGATCATGGGTGAGGTTACAGGTGACCCAGAGAAGAAATGAAATTAAAAACTACCCATATTTAAACACAGCATTTATCTAAGAGCATAGGCCACTGTGGCCACCATCCTGATGATAGCAGCAATAAATAGAAACAGGCGGTTGCATCTGTAAGAGCCACATTACTTTAAAAGACAACTCCCTCGCAAAACTTTACAAGCTGTCGATCACACACACCTTTGCTGAAGACCTGGGCCAAACATATGCAATTGTCCTCCTTGCTGACATGTCCCCTCACCCCGCGGAGGATGAAATTAATTAGCTCTGTGCTCGCCGTGTCTCAGACATGGTGAGCTCCACGGTTACTCAGCCCAAGCTCAAGCCAGAAGTGACAGCAGGAGAAAAAGGAGGCTGAAAATGTGAAACAGGATGAAATTATAACATGGGCAAAAAATGTGCCAAGAGTTCTGCCTCTGAAATGTTCCTTGTCCCTATGTCTGAGCTAAGGATACTGAATTTCGAAGGGAAAAGCATGGCTACTATGAAATAAAATCAGAGTAAACCCCAAAGGAAGGAAATATGAGACCAGCACTGATACATTATAGATATATCTACTTTATTTCTCTGATGGAAAGCTGTATTCCCCGAACGCATAAAGTATTTTTTTTTACTCTTTTGCAGACAACTGATCTGGATTATACAGAGATCTCATGGGTATAGGTATTGTTTCTCTTCTTTATTTTTGATGTTTATATCCTTATTTTCATCTGTGATATAGGAACTAATGTTCTGAGAAGCCACTAAGGGTCTATATATTTACCGGCCATATCCTAAGAAACTAGCATATATTCTCCCAGTCTCATATTTAAGAATGATTGAGTATGTGTTATTATTCATTAGTCCATTTTGGTGTTTTTCTTGTTTCCCTATTTTTATGACATTGCTTTGTTAAAAGACAAAAAGGATACCACACTCTTCCAGCAGTAAATCATCTGTTACCATTTACATATACATAGTATAGCTGCAAATAGGACTTCCATTCCCTCCTGGGTTTCGGATTTTATCTTCATATAACATCTGTACATTCTGAATTCAAGATACAACATGACCTTTATTTTCTTAGTCTCCTGTGACCTCTGGGATAGAACAAGTAGCCCTTTTTTCATGAAAGCAAATTCAGATGTTAATTGAGCTGGATATGTCAATTGACCGACCCATCTAAGTGAAGTGAAAGGATATAGCTCTCAGTCAGGCTCATTTTACGAGTTTAGAAAAGAAAAAAAGTATGAAAAAAATTGCACGCCACCTAATACTAAACCCGGAACTGCACTCAAGCAAACGAGCACAATTAACAGATTGGATTCCAGATTCAGGAAATGTCCAGATCCAGATCCACCAGACATGACAGTCTATCTGGAAGCTCTCACCACTGTCCCACAAAAAAAAACTGACAGATGCTCATCAGAATAATTACAAAATTTTCTGGCTAATCTCACTAATCTCCACTTTAACTCACTCTGAATTCAACAACTGAGGACAAAATAAAACTGGATCAGGTTGGTATTTTAAAGTATATATCATAAAATGGTATGTTAAAGTGCTGTTTTCCCAGTGATAAGGGAGTAGGAAAATACAACAGCAGATAAATGTTCTGTGTGGGAAGAAGATATCAGACATTGTAGTCAGCTCCCCATAGATATTAAAAATGAAGGACATCAAATTTAAAGGAGAGGCAGCAGAAAATACATCTTAGCAGATTTAATTGGCACAGTCCAGAGACCATTTCATTAGTGGTTTTGAATTATCCACAGCTCCTTTTGCCAAAGTTTATGACTAAAAAAGATCAAAATAATTTACAAAACCATTATTAAAACATTTGTGCTCCTGAAAACTGTTTTTCCAGGGCATCTCTTTTTTATTATAATTAGATCATAAATATGTCAATACAGTTTCATTAAAGGCATAATGAAAGACATTACCAGTAACAGTGGGAAATGGGTTCATTTGACAATTTGCAAAACGAGAGCCGTCAGTATTCCTCTAGCTTTTCCCAATGCCACTTCAGGCTTTGGAGTACTTCCCCAGGGGAAAAAGCAGATAAAATGAATAAATCTCTTCCCTCCCAGTGATATGAAAAGTCTATTAAGTGGCTCTGTGACTGTGTGCTTTCTAGGAACAGGCATTTGGCATAGCCAAAGGTATCAACTTCTTCTGAACTAAAGTGAGTAGAATTCAGGCCAAAAAGGGGGCTCAGTTTCTGCCGCCTCCCTCTGTGCTGCCCATCAAGGGGGAAGCAGAGTGGCATGTTTACAAAGGCACAAAAAGCTCCTGAGTAGGGTCCCCGCAGCAGAGAAAAGGGGGTTTGGTGAGGGACAGCAGACCCAAAAGGTGTGTGCTGGCAAAGCAGCTCCCCGGGGAGGAGAGATGCTCCCCACCACGGAGGCAGCACCTCACGGACCTAGGCCACTGGCACTGGGTGCTGGCAAGGCTCCCTCGGGGCTTACCCAGCTCCTCTTACTCTCTCCTTGAGGACCCGCTGCCAGCTGTTAGAGACAGGATATTTGGCACTCTTCATTTCTTACAACACCATGGCTCGGAAAGGCAGTCTTTCCTGACTCTGAAACCAGAAACCATACGGTGCAGCAAAGGCAGCACAGAACTGCTAGACAATGTATCTGAAGTTATCTCTATTGAATCTGTTGCATTTCAGGGGTCTTGTTTAGATTAAAATGCCCTTTGATTCTTGACAAACTATCTCCTTTTCTAAATATACTCCTCTCTACTTCCACTACATCCCAAGGAGGGACTAGGACTAGTCCAGGATATTAAAGCACATGGACCGAACCTAGAGTACAGATATACTTTTTACTACCAACAGAAGGAAATGAGAGGAAAAGAGAGGAATACATAATAATTCACAATTCCCTTAGGAGAAATAGCTTCAGCCCCAGTCTCCTCCATATATACTGGTACTGCAAGGTTTGTCCTCATTAAAGAACATTCCCAGTATAAACAAGGAAGCCCGTAATTCCTTAACATTGAAAAAACACATTTTGGATTCGGCTTAGTTGAACTGTTCTGTCCACTTCTAACCGAAGAAAAATAAAACAAGACAACTGCAAAAAAACAAATAAAATAACCTTTTGCCACCTTTTACATTACGTTTTAATCTTCCCATCACCAAATTTTTGAAACCTGTCACATCAGTAAACACCACAAAAAAGCCATGCAGAACCAAAATATTGTAGACATACATAGATCAAGTAAAGGCTCAGAAAGGAAATGGTTTTGCATCGTTTCCAGAAAAAATCCACATAATTGGATAGCTTCTGCAGTGGGAACTCCTCTTTCCCTGCTGGGACTGAACAAACCTCCTCCAGCAAGGAATTACTCCATGCCTGGCAGTAGGACAAGCACGAGTCTCTCCCTGTGTCATTATAACTGAGATTGGTCACAGCACTTGTGTTAACACGTCTTGGATTTGAACTCCTGCAGACCACAGGCAGGCAGTTTTTGTGTTTGAATTAATTCATGGAAAGCACTGTTTGGGATGGTTTAGGGTTTTCTTTATGAAAGTTTTCTATTACCACTTACTATGAAATATATAGGAATTGCTGCAGTGCTGGTCAGATCATTAAAGAATTGAGTGTTATTTCTCCACCTTAAAAGTGGACCTATTTTTGAGAGCTTTTCTGGTCACATGCAGGCTGGATATTAAAGGAAATTGTGGAGTCTATCTGAAGTGCCAGCAAAGAGGGAATGTGAGCACTTAAATTGTGGGAATTCTTGAGAGGGGGTTCAGAATTGTTTGAACATGTTGTCAAAATGAAGATTAGTCAAAAAAAAATACCACCCTCTCCAGCCTGAAATGTGCCAGTCAATGCGTCTCCAACTTTTGCTTAATCCAAGATAGCCCTCTGAGATCAGTCCTGGCTGCTGGCACACCTGCCCCAGGCTGGGGATGCTGGAAGCTGTGTGGTCCCTCAGCTGGAGCCAGTCTGCTGGTGGATCCCCCCAGAGTCCCATTTGGTGGCAGGCGCCGTCAGCTGCTCAGGGAAATTGGCAGCGCTGCCCGTTCATGCTGGAGGTGGCAGTAAAAGTGACAAGAACATCAGTCTCACCGAGCTGAAATGCCCTGTCCTGGGAGCTTCTCATTTGGCAGAAATTCCAAAATCAGAAAAATGCTTCTACCCCAAATAACACTGAGCTCAAACCCAGAGAGGGAGGAAAAGAGAGGTTATTTCATATTATGGAAGCTTCTCTTTTAGGCTAATGTCACCGTCACTTCTTGAGGGTGACAAATTACTCCACAATACCTGTGGGTTGACAACACGCCCTTTGCCTGGCCCCAAAACTGTCATGCCATCTTTCAGTTCCTCCTCGCTCCCCTCCTCCAAGGACCCATGAGTTTTCCATTATGTCATAAAATCCGTTTTGGCTCTTCCAAATTAGTTTGGACACAATACATTTCAATTAAACAAGGCTTCCAATAGTGTATTTTAAACACTTCCCATTGAACACTGCGACAAGTAAAAATGGCTGGGAAGAATGAAGGAGATCTACTTGGGGAATTTCTACTACAAAGGAAATAAACAGCAGGTTGTTAGATACTTTTGCACTGCATAATCAGTTTGCACTGTGAGTATTCCCAGATAGCGGTGCGTGTATAGAGGGTGCTGCGGTTGGGATCATTCCTCCTCACTGGCACGGCTGCAGCAGCATCTTTCTGACACCAGTTTCCTGTGAGAGGCCCAAAGGGAAGAACAGTGTTAGATTATAAAAATGCTGTGAGCATAAAGTTACTGTTCTCTCCCCAGAATCTGACCTCTGCAAGCAAAAGCTCCCTCCTCAGGCCCTGAAGACACAGTTAACAAACTTCAAGTGTCTGTCTTGCCAGTGAGAGTGCTCTCCTGGAAATGAGGACCTGGATCCTACCCCAGCTCTAAGGACCATCCGCAGATTTTACATGAAATGATCATTGGGTAAAACAGGGA
>NW_010207810.1:18912-29721 GCF_000695765.1 Mesitornis unicolor
ATGACGAGGTGCTGCCAGCAGTGAATGCCTGGCTGTCCTCCCTCTTCCCCCCACACTTCCCTTCAGCAGGGTAACAGGGATCTCCTTGCTGCTCCCTCCTTATTTCAGTGCCAGCTTTGAGTCTCCTCCTCCCTGGGGCTCCCTCCTGTGTCATCCCTGGGGAGGTCTCTCCTGCTATGGGACCCCCTTGTGCTTGACTCCTTTGGGAGCAGAAGGAGTCTCTCGTGATGAACACGTGCATCTTGAGTCTGCAGGAAAGTATCCATATGCTGCAGTACGGCCTGAGAATTCAAAGCAGAAGCTCTTTCTGCATCAGAGTTGAAGGAAAGCTTTGGAGGCTTTTTGTGGTGGAAAATCCCCCACTAAGTGGGAAGTACAGAAAGGGTAAGAGCCAGGTCCAAGTCTTTCACCAACATGCAGCAAAACAAAACCTCCACAAAAATATTCCAGATCAATGATGTCATTTACTTACATTTTAAAACTACTCCCACTTCATGGCATTTGAACCTCGTCTGTCTTTATGACAGAGACTTCTCATCCTCCACATCAACAAAGTTCATTCTGCAGTGTTCTGGTGTCAGCAAGGACATTGTTTAAAGCTGTTATGAAACATGCCAGGAAAACATATGCCCATTATGTAAACTTATATGAATGCAGTGGAACTAAAAGCTGTGTCATTATGATAATACTATTGAAAACACATATATATATGTATATAGGGGTGTGTGTGTGAGTAGCTATAATAATACAGTAAGTATATGTGTGAAATCCAGCTGCTCTCAGTAGCAAAACTCCCTGCAGATTCAAAATTATATGGAATTTCATCTTATATGTAATAAACAGATTTACAGGTATTTTAGCTGAAATTTTGAAGGCCACCAGGAGAAGTTGGCATCCAAATTCCATATCAACTTCAAAAGTCTTTGCTTTGAAAAATTGTGTCTCTGTAGTCAACAGGATTAATCAGTTCTCATATACAACTGCAGGTTGTTACCAAATGATTTGTTATTAGCTGCAAGTAATTGCATGTGCACACTCTTATGAACTTTATTTATGAACATGTTATCCCAAGAAGCACACCCATAGGTGCAAGTGTACACATCCCATCCTGACAATTTAGTCCTTAACTTGTACCTGTTATTTAGTCCCTTAAAAAAAAAAACAACAAACAAACCCACAAAAAACCAAAGACACACACACACACACACACACACACACACACACATAAACAAAAATTAATTAAACAGCTTTTTCCCCAGACTTCCCCTGAAGCAATATCCAAGATATACTATTGATTTTATCCCTGACAAAATCTTGAAATAAAACAAGCAAAACCCTCAGATGAACTCCTCAGGCCGGAGCAGCTTTAGTTTAATTTGCCACAGTACTTTATGAAGCTGCTGTTCCAGCAAAAGCAGCAGGTCTTGATCTTGGGCTCTAACAGATGGCCCCAACTATATGACAGTAATAGCATCTGACATGTGTTGTTTCAATGATCTCTCTAACTCTTGGAGAAGTATGCAAGCGTTACATACCGTGTGCTGCTTCAGATTGTTATTTTTGGCATGCTTCTTCTGGCATATGTTACGATGAACCATTCACAACGTCATACATTTCCATCATAAAATAAAGGGGAAATAAGAGAGTAGGTCCATAAGCCTATAATTTAACCTTGTTCCCAAGGTAACATTTCCTTTGCATATGGGTCAGCTCCACAGAAACCAAAATCCAAACTGCATGTTGAGGGATTAGCTGTATTGCAGGAAGTGGAGTCCTGGGAATGGCAGAGAGGCAAGTTGATGGAAATATTTATGGCCCAGCTCTCGCAGTGTTTCACAGCGACAGGTAATCAGAGTTTTCTATAATATGCATTAAACCATGTCAATCTCCAATCTGAATGGTACCTGGTGATTAGGGAGCTGTGAGGAGGGGAATCAGAAGGGACTGAGTGCCCTATCGAGGTGGAGTTTTCCTGCTAATTGCAGGGTAATGAGCACATCCCCTTTCAAGCCCAGAGGATTTGCTCAAGAAACTTGTGATTTTACTCACTGCCAGGTTTAACAAAAGAGGATTTCAGGCAGTGAAATGCTTTCAGCTGCAAGCAGCAAAATCTAGCTAAAGCAGAGACATCAATGATTTTCACTGAATGCAAGTCATTGAAATGTCTTAGCATCATAAACTACTCTTGATTGCTTTTTTCACAAACGAGCTGCTGCCAAATAGAGGACAGACGGCAACAAGGGAAACCCATCTCAGCTGCTTACCTCCTCAATTTGCAGTTACACCCTTTACTATTTTTCCGCTTTAGAGCTTATCTAGCTCCTCTTAAAATTATTCATTGTTATTGTTATTGTGGGTTTTTTGTTCAGTCGATAAAGGACAACCTCCAGCAGCCCTCCCTCCACCTTGACTTCAGCCGATGCTGCCGTGTCTTCTGACTTCGTTCACCCGCACTCAGCCCCACGTCCCCTTCACAGCCCTGTGCCTTTTTAACCACCTCTTCTCCAGAGAAGCAGGGACTCCTTTTAGTGCATTCGAAGGGGCTCTTAAGAGGACAGGTGCGAAAAAGCTACAGCACAGAGAGAGAGGTGAGAAAAATCATGGGATTTGGTTGCTATTTTGAAAAGAAGAAAGTCAAATATTTTGCAGCGTAGCCTTGAAATTTCCTCTGTGTGAAGAGGAACCTTGCGTGCATTTGTAAGAAAGGTATCAAGGCTCAAACACACAAAGCCACAGTATTCGCACCAGACGCATTAGAGAAGAGATTTTTCAGGAGTCATAGCCCCCAAGAGTGGCCACTTCTCTCTCATTCTGTCTGTAGACCATGAGAGAAAAAATGGAAACTAAAAATGAGCAGTCACCTCCAAGTGACAAGAGGAAGAGTGTCTAACCGCAGTGTATTGAAAAGGGAAAAGGTGAGGGGAAGAGCAGGGAAGGGGAGGTCTTCTGCAAAAGCACCTTAGCAGGAAAGGCTCCAGTGTGATGGAGACAAGGCCAAATGCAGACTGGTGCTCTCTGGATAAAGACAGAAGAAGACCTGAGCCTCTATGGAGTCAGTGCCAATGCCAGCATCTCTGGTTGACTGCACTCATACTCGCACATACTGGTCTCCATGATGGCTCAGATTACAGTAGAAAGAGTAAGATAGAACAGAAGGCTAAAAGGCAACCAACCTGCTTTATAGGAGGGACAATCTCAGCTAGGACAATCTCAGTTTTGGGGAAAGATTTCCACCTTTGACAGCAGTGCAACACATGAAGATGCTGCCCTCAGGGGAAGGTTGCAACGGGTGAGCAGGCTAGAGCCCCAGCTCCTGTGTGCTCTGCCATTACCAGAGGGGGTCAATCCATCACCCGCATGGCTGATACCTTCTCCTTCCTTTCTGTATCATTGCTCTTCTTTCCTGTGCTTTTCCTTCCCAGGATGCCCCTTCCAAACCCTCAGATCACACATTCAGCGACAAAGCACGTGGCACCGACAATGAGTTAAACCAAGGAGTGTGAATCTGGCGCTTCTCTGAACAGGAAAGATTCAAGGCTGTCTGCAGACTCAGACAGACACCATTACCCTAATGAGACTGTGGGAAGACATTCTTGGCATACAAAATGGTTAGAAAGTCACTTGTTTTAACAGAAGCTTGGATTTGGTACTCTATGACGCAGTCACACCGGTCTTGTTAAATCATCAAATAGCTGAGGCTTGGACACAAGAAAGTTACATGAAATTACAGAGAAAAACTGTAATTTGTCCCTAAAGTAGATTTTCCAGACAGCTCCAGTCCATGTCTTTGCCTCTGCAGCTCAGTACTCATTTAAGAGCAGTTCTAATCTGAGGATTATCTTTGCAGAATATAGCACAGCCAGACTCCATTTTGGAGTCCATTTGGACAATTTTTCCAGACTTCCAGATCAACTCTTCTTGTTAAAAGTAAAAAAGAACATAATTTCTTCTTCTTAGACTACTTATCCTCCAAATTCAGCCTGAAACCTAAAATTGAAAAGAAGCTATTGTAGCTTTGATTTTCCACTATCTCGGGAATCATCAGTAATAAGGATCTAAAATGTAGTCGAGAGTTTTAATTGATAACATACAGAGCGATACTTTATTCAGTGCATGGTGAAAGCCAGAGCACAGGCAAGACTGGGCTGGTGGAAGATGAAAAGGTTACTGGGAGAAGCAATCAAAAGACATTACAAACAACCTTTGGATAGAAGGAGCATTAGTTTAGTTTGCCACCAAAGGGCCTGGTTAGATGCTCAGCCAGCACCTGGCAATCACGTAGCTGCATTAGCTGGCATGGGGTCTCTCAACTCCAGCTGGACAGGAGCTTGCAAAACTACTGTCCACTATATTTATTATCTCCTGATTATTCTATTTACAACACACTCTCCCAAGGGAGTCCCCTGGAGCCCTCCCCCAATGAGCGGCTGCAGAATCATTGAATGCAGCAGTTGTACAGCTGAGGCTCCAACTGTAAGCACACGCCTTGGGCACTCAAGAATCTGCGCTGGCAAGCTGTTAGTTTTCACCTATAATTACCAAAATGGTTCAGGATCTGCCTGTCTGCAAGACACTTCTCTCCCCAGGTGATCAGACTGCCACAGTGGCACTCAGCGGATGCGCTCAAGCTGTCGCCTTGCCAATGTGAGAAAGAGCAGGACCTGCTTGCACTGATTTTGCTGAAGAGAGCTTCAAGCTTTGAGACATTTTCCCTTAGCTTAAAGAGAAAGGTAAAATTCACAGGAATCTCTTGACTTTTACAAATCCCCCATAAAAATCTAACAAAGCTTTCACAGTGATGACAGCAGTGGTAAAGAGGGGGCATGCTATCAGTATTTGTGATTTGGACCAATTATTGTTTATCTACATTTCACTACGCAGTACATAGTCTGTAAATAAAAAGGACACCACTGGATTATGCTTCCAAATCAGCAAAAATGAAGGACTGGAGATTGTTAGGGAGAGTAGGGGAGGAAGGGAACACAGGTCACTGACAGAAAGAAAAATCAAATTAATGGTAAGATTTGCACTAGCACAGGGATTTTACACTTCAGAGTGGCACAAGAGAGTCCCCCACATTTTCATTAACAAAAGATCTCACGACCTACTATTTCCAAACAATCCTCCCACCGCATTCAGATCAAACACCCAAACTGTCAACACTGGGAGAACAAAAAATCTAGATCAAGCTTAATTTGGTTCATTTTTTTCCCCTTTGTAAAGCACCACACATCTTAGCCTGCTATTCATTTTGCCTACAACTCTCTACCTGCTTTACATTCATATGCCAATACACCTGCTATCAAATTTGCTCACACCATTTCCTTGTAGACCCCAAGAGCTGAGCACGGAAAGTTAACGTTCGTAGTTTAATGCCTTGAGAGAGGGAATTAGAAGTTGTTCTTCTGGCATCAAATTAACCCCAGCTTGTTTGAATATAAATTATATAGCAAAGAGTAGAGTCCCTTGATCCTTATCAGACGGACAAAATACGCCCACATGTACAGAGACTGAGATTAGCATGAATTTACATAAATCAATATGGACCTGTGTGGAAGAGTGGGCTGTATGAGGGAATACAAGCATACACACACTGCCCATGGGCAATCACTATTCAGTAGGAATGGTCACGTTTTGTTCTGTGTGACGAATGAACAGCAGATTAACTGACTGTGTTTTGACAGTAATTTTGGAACAGATCCTTGAAATTAGCCAAAGTCTAGATAATGGGGTCAAGGAGACTGAGGATATGAACTTACTGAATCCAGACGATAATTTTCTCAGTTTTTACCCCATCCATAAAGCCATATCCTTGATGCATGCCCTATTTCAACACCTCCAGAAGTTCAGGAGAATGATGTCCACCTGTAGCTTTCTGAAAGCTCCCCTAATCCAAGAGATTTCCAACACCCTCAGAGCAGGGCAAAGCGACCTGGCCTTCGGACTTTGGGCTTTGACACCCAAAACACTAAGAAAATTCTTATCTTAGTCCACAGAGGGAGGATCTTCACAGGCTTTCTTTGCTGAGCTGTAGGGGCTGTTAGACTCTTAACTCAAAATTGCAGCTGTCGGGAATAAGCCAGCATCAGGCTTACAAAATAATAAACTACAAGTTGCTGCCTCCTTTTACAAAATTGCATTCCTCCATACAAAAGTTTCTTTTACTTTACGTGCTTAAGTTTGCTTTAGCCCATTTATGAGAGAGCAGCAGAGATTTTACTCTGAAGGGACATTGTTTACTGGTTAATAATCAGTTACTAATGTCCCAAGCAAATGCATGGAAGATGGTCATAGAAGAAAATATTAATCAGAGAACACTGTGGATCCTACCACAAAAATAAGATGCAGTCTCCAACATTATCCACATTTGGCTTAGAGATGGCAGAGCTTCTGATGGCACCATTATTACAATGTATTAGCAGCATTTGTGAAATGTCCTGGTCACAATGTCTCAGCATGAATGAGGCTGGAAGGGACGCCTGGAGATTGTTTAGTTCAACCCTGATCCCAGAGCAGGATCAGCCAGAGCAAGCTGCTCCAGGCTGTGCCCTGTCAGGTTTTGAGTGACTGTAAGGATACAGACTCCACAACCTCTCAGGACAGCGCATGCAAGTGTTCAAGGACCCTCACATTAAAAATGCTTTTCTTCTGTTCAAGTTTCATTTCCTCCACAGCAGCTGGTGCCCTTATTTGTCACTGGGCATCTCTGAGAAGAATCTGTTCCTCCTTCTTCCTCCCCATCTCCCATCAGGCATGCACACCTATCAGTAAATTCCCCCAGAGCCACCTTCTCTTCCCAAGCTCTCCTGGCCTCTCCTCAGCCAACAGATGCTCCAGCCCACCACTGTGTACAATGCAGCAGCATCACCACTCTGAACAAACATAATTCAGCAGTGCCAATGTCTCTGCTTCTGTTACACTCACCCCGTGTCCTGCTTTGCTTCGGTGTGCAGCACTGGCTGGTCCAGCTCTCAGTGTCCCCTGTGCTCCTGCCCTGTGCAGGGCCCTCCCACTCCCCGAGATGGGCTTCCTTCCTCTGTCTCCCTCCAGGACTGCATGGCTGCCAGCAATCCTTTGCATGGGTACAGCTGCATTTGATGATTTCACGTTACCAAAATACAGCCCGTGGCTCTGCCTCCTCACATTCCTGCACACAGTGCTTCAGCCCTGAGATGTCACCCGGGCAAATATTTTCCTGTTCTTTCCTCGAGCTGGTGACTGACCTCCAGGGACTCCCCCGGGACATGCCCCTGCACACAGCCTGAGGACATGAACAGCTCGTTGCCATCAGCTGCTCCCTCGGGTTAATTACCCCGCTTTACCATAACAGAAGTCATTTTTTCAGGATTATATAACAATGCCTGTCTCCTTATCTATTGAAGTTCCAATCTAGCACCTCATCACCATACTTTTTGGGCTGTAATTATAACATTTCTAATGGTTAGCTATCCTCTGTGAAGTAAAGTAATCTTGACTACACCAGTTAATCGATACTTGGACAAATGAACGGAGCTTTTCCCTGGGTTAGGACAAGTAATTGTAATTATGAGATGTGATCAGCTGGTGAAGTAACACATGCATCTGGCAGAGAAGTGAAGTTTTAAATATCTATCAAAAGGCTCTGGTTTCACAGAAACAGTATTTCTTTAAGTCTAGTTAAGCACTTGTCAGAAAACATTAGCTTTAGCTAATCAGTTCTTGACCTTCTGAGGAATGACAAGCAAGAGTCCAGTGGACTATTGAGCTCCGTTGCTGGCACCACTGTCCATCTGTCCGAGTGAGCACTGAGCAGAAGGCATCGCATTTGCAGCGAGGTCACAGGGCATCAAAGGGGAAAGCATCAGAAGGCAGAGTGGATACGGACCAAAGAAAACCGCAAGTTTTTTAAAAAAACGCAAGTAATTTATCGCAAGTCTCGAACACTTTGAGACATCTGGTAGTCAATATGGGTTAGTTATGTTATGTTCACTCTGTTTTCTGCACGAGAACCACACATGCAACTTCGCAGAACCCTGGGCAGCAATTATGACATAGGAGACCATGGAAAAATCTGCTCGGAAAATTATCTGGCCTCTTTTTAAGTTACACATACATACATGCATACAGTGAAAAACTGTTTTGCCTAACTGAGGAGCCACACACAAGGTTAATTAGGGCAAATGGTAACTTAAACAGAGAAGGGAAGGAAGGCAATAAAATACCAGTTTGTCTCTTTGCTTTAATCTTTTAAAAGGACCAGAATAGGTTAGGTTTTGTTTGGGGCTTTACAGATCCCAGTACTGGGAAATGTCTAACAGTGAAGGGCACATGCAGGCTGCAAGCACTTAGGCAAACACGTAAAAGTAGACGACATCTTAGCACAAAACATTTTTCAGGAAATTAAGGTCCTTTCTGCATAAGCGAAGATGAAGCCATCTTCTAAAATGGAAACATGAGTCACTTTTCACCATGCTGTAGTGCCCCAGGAAACCAAAAATAAGGCTGCAAGAGGGAATCACAGACAACAGATCTTGTCTACAACAACTTCTGGTGTGAAAGTGCCAGGAAGGCTGGAAGTGGAGTGGTCACTCTCTTGAACTTGGTGGTGCTGGAAAGGGAAGATTTCTCTTCACACCACTTGCTTACCAACAGAGGAAGAACATTTTATTCCCACATTGTGATTTCTTTCCCTTATGCCACGCTGAGTAGAAAGCAGAAGCTCAGGAATTTAAGGGAATCCAGAAAAATCTGCTGTAGCTCCCTAGTCACAGCAACAGCTTGGTGCAAATTTTGCCCAGACTTAATTTAAGACAGCTCCGGTGCCACCGTGATCTATATTTCATGGCTCAAAGAGTTACCTAACTGCAAAGAATCATCACAGCATGGTAACTCTTTGGGCAGATTCCTCCTGCTCCTCCAGATATGCGATTTACTCCAGAGCCAAACAAAATGGCAGATTTCACTTGCGTTCAGACCACTGCCAACATTCGCCTGGAGTTTGCTAAGGTCAGAAAGATACAGGGTGAGAGTGAATGGAGACACCGAGTAATGCTACATTTGCAGTAACTACCCAAGGCTAAGTTTACAGAGAAAAGCACTCTGGAGTTACATTTTGTATAATCATTAAGTAAACACCTCACAGGACAAATTTGCCTCTATTTCCTTGTATTCACTTCTGCAATTCAAAGGGAATGCTGCATTTCTCCATTTTACAGGGAGTGGATTAATGGTACCACTGCAAATCCCAGCCATGAAGCCAGTACTGCTGGCTTACCCAGCAAAATCCAAAATTTTGCTTCCAGAACAGGCAGCAGTGAAATCACCCAGCACCTCAGCAGACATTTAACCAGGCACCTCTATCCTAGTGCCTTTATATCTATAGGAAAAAGGAGGACACTTTCACTCTGCTTCGCAGAGTTCCCTCTCTAGTCTCCAGGAACAATGTGCACAATGGATGCTATAAAATTCATGCTCTTCAGTTGCTCTGAAGCCACTGATGGGTGTCATTCTCAACATGGCAGGTCCCCTTCCCTGCCCACCCTACCTTCTCAGCAATATCCTGGGTTTAATCACCTACATTGACTGCTGCTGCTGCCATCGATTTAAGTGGATCTCAGACTAAAAGCATTTTTAGCATCAACTTTATACTCATTGTTTATGATGAGCTTAAGGGGTAGACTCAGATTCTCCCATGAAGTGGCAGTCTCATCACCGGCTAGCAGAAGAAGCTGCAATAGGTAATAGCTGCTACTGACTACTATTTTTTTAATATTTTAGCTCTATAACTTGAAATAAGACTTCTAAATCCTCAACTTTGTGGTCTGTTACCCATATGAATAGCCTTCATAGCCATGTTTATAACCATTGCTTTCTTCCACCCAACCTATTGACTCTCACTGGATTTTAAAAGCTCTAGTGAATTTATACTTTGGGACAGGGATTGCCCTTTTACAATATGTTAGTCCAAAATCTCCTTCCAAATAGCCCTGATAAGCACTAACGTATCATAAATAGTCAATATTAACATGTGACTAATTATACTCTTTTGGAAGGCTGTTCCTAGATTTCCTCTCATTCAAACACTCTGATCCCACAAGCAAGGAAAGTACTCAGGGCCAGCTCAAAAACGTTTCCAGATTAAAAACTGAAACTCCTTATAGGCCAAGTGATTTCTATTCTCAATAAAACTGGGGTTAAAAGCAGAAAAATGTCATCCTGTCTTGTAAAGCAGCTTAGTACGTTCACCAAACGCCTCTGGGAGAAGCATCGCATTTTCACCAGAGCTTTATGTGGCCAATTCAGCTGTAACAGTTCTGGCTACTTTACTATTGACAATTTGACAAGTGAACTCAAACAGGAAATGTTTTGTGATTTTCTTTCACAAATCTGGATGGGGAAAACATTAAATTGAAATTGAAAACCGAGTTCCATTGGCATTTTTCTTTCAGACCTATTTTCCCAGGGAATTTAACCTCAATTTTAGAGGAGTGTTCCAATAGACTTCTGGAAAGATAACACTTGCTTCGTTTTCCTTCCTTCCAGCCTTAAACAACCAGGATTTATACAGTTATTTTTATTCTTTTCAGATACTGTAGCCATGTCTGTTTATAAAATGTAAGAGGTAGACAGATAATTGTACTATTTCACCAGTAAACAGGGAGCTGAATATGAAACTGAGCTCAGAATTGGAAGCCCTGTCAGAGTGTTGGTGAATCATTGTATGAAACAAATTGTTCACTTTCTGTTCAGTCCATTAGCTACAAGGTTGGAAAGAATTGCTCTCACAACGCATAATGCTGCAATTTCCTATATTCACTTAACACTTCCTCT
>NW_010207810.1:29752-86470 GCF_000695765.1 Mesitornis unicolor
CTGCAAATCAGAGGCATTACATTTGAGATTTAATTCGCTCCCTCTAACCACGTTTTCGTTCCCAACTCAGTGAAAATGCGAGAGCTTTTACATACATTCATGAACACAGTGCTCTTCCTCTTCTTTGGAAATAAGGTAATGGCAGGAAAACACAGAGAATTATATACAGGCCCCTGTGCAGCTGCAAACAGCCCCCCCTTTTGATTCTCCTGAGCTTCTTGAAAGATGACATATCAAAACTAAATTCACATGAACCCCATGTCATTTGTATGGCAGCTTTTGTGCTGACATTGTGATGAGAAAATCAGTGCTCGCCTACAGATACCACACGGTTGCCCATGCCCTTTCCTTGTGTTTAACTCTGTGATAGCTGTTGACATTTTTAATAGTCCCCAAATGTTAGGATTCCCAAGCCATTTAAAGCAATTCTGCCTCTGAAACGGGGCAAGATAGACTGAACTGGTCCAACTGAGAGCCTTGACTATTCTGGAGGGCTTCACTCCAGCAATGAGACAGGGCTTACCATCGCAGGCAGAACTGTGTGCTACCACGCTATAGTCATCCTCAGGCCTGCACAAGGCTGTCCGCCTCTGCATGGCAAAGTCCTGTGGGTGACAAATAGCCCTGGGTCACAGGTGGCTTCTTAACTTCTGTCCCTGTCAATTAGCATGGACCAAGAGTCTTCCCTTGGATGCATGAACTGTGCTAACCAACACTGGTAGGAGGCAATGAGATCTTCAAAAAGATCAGACCTCGTTGTCTCTGCATCTTCTGTGCAATGTGCTTTTATTCCAGAGATAACATTGCAAAAGAGGCTTTTAAAAAATGCCTGCAAATGAAATAAGGAACAGTCTTTGCGTGCCTGACTTACAGCTCCAGCTCCTGCTCCAGCAGACGCAGATCTATCTCAGAAAGCAGTGGCTGAATTGAGACCTGGAGATAAAATATAGCCTTTCAGTCCAGCAACTACAAAATCTATTTTGAGATACTTCTAATTGAACTGACTGGCACTGGCACTAAAGAGCCTCTTGGAACATGTGCTGGTTTTGCAGCAGTTGAGATTTTGACTCCCTGGTTCCCACCTGAGGTGAGACGCTTGCTTTTTCATAACTTTACCTGCAAGCGATCTATCAGGGGTAATCATTAGAAGGGATGTCAACCAAATTGATCCTCCAAACAAATTCAGCTAGAGTGGCAAGTCCACTGTGTGCATAACCTTAAGCTCATTTACCATTAACTAGCCTTATTCACATCTGTTATGGTTTAAGAGTTAACAGCCTGAAAGAGGACAGGTGGTGTCTGTAGAACCCTGGGGGGTCAGAGATCAGTACTGTTCCCTCCCCTTTCCGGCCACAGTCTATAAAAAACCGAGGAGGGACAAGGTTTTGTGGGCTTTTTTCTGGTTTCCTGGGCTGCTTCCTGTCACATCTCTGGATGGCTGGGGCTACCTCCACGTGCTCGGCAGCATCCACCACCAACCGCTTCCGGCACCACTGCAGTCTCTTGTGACGAGTCACAGCGGCCACAAGGCACTACTCGGACACTTCCACTCGGGACTACTGGGATCAGGTTTTGTATATACTTAAATATCCTTTGTCCCTTATTAATTCCCCTTTTTTTCCCTTTCCCCTGTTGTTTTTCATTAAACTTGTTATAGTCTTAACTTCCAACCTTGTGTGAAGCATCTTTTTCTCTGTTCCCTTTTTTTAATCCTCCCCATGGAGGGTAGGGGACAATAGAGAGAAAATCCGGCTCCCTGGGCTTGCCCTGAGCCTTAAACGAAGACAACATCTATGAGGTTAGCAATTCACTACAAGGAGGGATGGTGAGGGAAGGTAGCATTTTAGGTGTGCCCATCAGTTGTTAAGCCCTAGGAAATGACAGTATCATGTCTTCAGCATTACTCTATTTTCATGTAAAGTGGCAAGACTGGGTAAGGAGTTTGGTGGCAAGAAAAGCTTGAGGCAGAAAGTGCTAAGAACATCAACCATTCCTTAATTAACATGTCTGTTTATAATCTGCATGGAAAAATAAAATATTAACACATTACAAAAGGTATTTTGCAAAAGAAATAGAAAACAAAATTGAATTAATAGGAAAGAAAAGTTATTTTATTTGTGACATGCTGGTCTCAAATCAGCCAGTTTGTCTCCTGTGGCAAAGCAGGGCTGTTTGAGTGCTGTATTGCTGCTCTGTTATCAGAATTGCATTCATGCTGGAGCTCATGCAGAAGCTACTGAGACCAGTGTATTTGGTTTGTGCTTCAGGTCATGTGCCAGTTTAACATGGACTGAAATCTGCCTCTTGCTGCTTTGCAAACTTAACGCTTTCCCTCCAAAGGTGGAGTGTGGGAATAGCAGCTTCTTCTCCATTATTTTTCCCGGATATTTGAAATTTCTGACTACATTAAAGAAATGTCCACCTTAATATCCATCATCCACTTGCATTTTAAAGTACATGACTATGTAACCCATTTCACACTCATTCCACCTGAATAGTCCACTGTAGGCCAAATCCCAAGAAGATGCCAGCACTTACTTTTAGTCTCATCTTAACATCTCCGCTGTTGGCAAAGAAATACGAACTCTTATTCTAAGGTGTTGGAGGGCCTTTTTAAATGAAATGTAGTTGTTGCAAAATGTTTTGAATAGACATCACTGAATTATGATTATTATGTGTTAACTTACCTTTCCTCTAGGATCAGATACAAAATGAAACAACAGAGGTTTCATGGAGTATTTCAACTGAGAAGCACATTATTTAGCCTCCAAGCTCAGTTAAGTTTCAGGGAATTGTCAATAATGATGTCAAGGACATCTCTACAGCCTTTACTGTATCAACTAGAGGGACTTGTTACCAATAAACATTTGCTACTATAACCAGAATCTCTCTCTTAGCTCCATATCTCAAATGTACTTCAAAGCCCAAGAAAGGAATCTGTCACTGTTGACCTATTCTTCACTGTGAAGGCAAGAATTACTTGTGAAGCACCTCCAGAATTGGAGAGATTGATGCCACAGAGCACAGCCATTTTATAACAATACCAGAATTACTCCCTTTGCAAATTATTGGAAATATGATAATGGTTCCTACTGAGATAGAAGGGAAGCTGCCGTACTTCTAAAAAGGCATAGGCTGTCCTGCTGAATTCCCAGGTTGGAGTGGAAAGCTGATTTCCTGAATGGAAGAGCATTGCATCAATCCTTACCTGGCCCTTCATATGACATTGGGCCGAGGAGCAGGTGGGGTCCCCAAGTTCCCTGGCCAGCTACATCAGAGGCTTGAATGAAAGCTCCTTTCTGGAGTACACCAGTGAGTTTCTTTCCCTTGGAAACCAGGAGACTTAGGGAGAACAGGCTGCTCTGTGCCCAGATTTCACCAAGACAAAAGGCTGATGCATGCCTGGACCATTCAGGCTCAGGAGCTTGGAAGAACTCCAGGTTCTCCAGATTGTTCAAGGGAGCACAGTCTTCCTTGACAGCCCAAATGCAGTCACAAATATGCACTTTTATTTTGTTTATAAAGTTGAGCAGCTTTATACCTTGTTTACAAAAATTACAAACGCTGCTTGCTCACTATCAGCCTTCTGCCCCTGGGTAGCTGTAACTAGCAAGGAACTCGTACACAGAGATCTCTTAATGGCCTACAAACTTAAAATAGAGCAGTGTAGTCAGCCCTTTGGGGCTACACTCAGACTATGGATCCTATTCTTCCTCTAAGGGAAGATGGTAAAATGAAGAACCACTCTTTAGAGTTATTCGAAGCCTGAAGGAGGAGGCAGAGGTGCAGGTGATGTACAAATGCTCTGCAGTGGTGGCTGTTGACCGTTACTGCTTTTCTGAGATTGCTGAGCGCTCTCATGAGCAGGCTGAAGCCTTTTCCAGGCAGTTGCTCTAAGGGACTTCAAGATATGGTATTACCTCCCCCCTGGTCTCAACACAGGACTGACTGTGCTAATATCATTCCTGAGAGATAGCAGCATAACCAGTTCTGTTTAAAAGTGATGAAGGCTCTGCTGTCTCCCTAGGCAATCTGTCCCCCATGTTTCACTGTTAAATAACTTAATGCGCCATTCCTGAAATTTAAGCCCATTGGTTCTTGAGGCCAAAGAAGAGTTTGTCCCTTCTATTTTGCAGCTATTTCTATGTGTTTGAAAAAGGTTATCATGTCTGCCCTCCATCTCCTCTACTCCAAACCAAGCAATCTCAGCTTCCTAGTTCATCATACGGAAGCCAGGCTGCTGCTGGCTGGTGATAGCCTTCAGAAACTGCTGACTGGGCTGGATTTGTACCAGCAGACTGTAGGTGAAAGCCTTCAGCAGCTTTAGCTCTCTGAGCCAGGCTGTCCTTTTGAAGACGTGAGACTTTCTTCTGTAATCCATTACAGCACATCAATAAATATACATTAGAGCACAGTAGATTTCTGGAACTTTCTCCATCACATTAGGGTATCATAACAAGAAGAAAGGAAAAGACACCTTCTTTTGTTGAAGTGTGGTGAAGGGCTAAACATAAAACAGGCTTCTAAACATGTCTCAAAGAGTAGAGAGGGAAAATGCAATATATTGTGTTAACACCTTCCCACTCCATCCCCCTCTACCGAACAAATGAAATGAAAAGCATGAACCATGTCTCAGTTTGCAAATGAAACTTGGTATTTGTATTTGTTGTAATGTTTCAGAGTGTTGTTTTTCATTTTAGACTTTGCATGGTAGTAAACACTGCAATGCTTTACATTCATTAAGCTCGGGCCCATTTACTCTGTGCAGGCAAAGCAAGTCCATATATCTCAAACTCATAAAGCATCAGTTCAGAATTACACAGGAAATAAATGAGCCTAAGCCAGAAGTGCAATTTTCAGAGTCCAGCACGCTAAAGCTAAACAAGCACCTTACATAAATATGGCCTATTCTAAATGAAACGTTAGTGTAATTTGATAACTGTCAATAATTCCCTCATTATGCCTAAATGAGCTTGTCATCCAAGGAGATTGCTGCATGGCTGATCTTAATTTGCTAATAAAAACCACAGAGAAGAATTTCAGCTAAGCTGGAACTATTTGATTCATAAAAGTGCAGTAGTGCACTTTTTAAAGCATTCCTTCCCAGTCCTGGCTCCTGACTGGCTGAAGCCCAAAGCCAGTTTGCTCTGCAGCCTGTAAGAAGGCAGCTTTGCTATGTAAGAACAATGAGCAATTGTCTCTCTAAATCACTATTATTCCTAAGCCCATTATATTTAATTTATTTTTAATCATGTTGTATAATAGAAATAAAATCATTGGATTAAGCATATATCTAGCAGCAGGAGCCCATTATCCTTTGACAATGTTCTGTTTCATTGAAATTACATCTTCATTGTAGACAGTTTCCTTGCCATCATTAGTCCTAAAATGACTATTGGATTTCAAGGATTTCTCCCTAATCCATAATAAGATTTACTTGCTAACAGCACAAAACAAAACAAAGATATGCTTCTATTGTTTTACTGCTGTGGAATTCTTATTTTAAGCTATTCAGAAAAGTCAAGAATAAATCCAGATATTATATTTAAAGGGGTTTTTTTCTGAGTAATTCTGATTCAAGCGGAAGCGTCACTAACTTTGTAAGCTTTGGATCTTTGTTACTCATTGTGGCTTTATTTTACTTAAGTAAGCAACAATACTTTGTCAGTTCTTGAACCGAGTGATATATACTACTCCTTGCACAATGATTTTTTCAGACCAGTTAAAGCAAATCTCAGTACAGTCCATTTTTTCCAGAAAGGGCTATGAGAGGTTCATCAGATTCCATGAGAAGACAAAGGAAGAAATTTCCATGCCAAAGTTGCCAGCGATTCCTCTGTGATAAGAGCTAGCTAACAGAATCAGCACTAACATCAGGAAGTTAAAAAACTCCTCCGGCATGCTGATCCCCATGGGATAATTCAACAGCTCTTCATTTGTACCAATGGCAGTCACAGTTAAATCTAAAACTGGATTTTTCCACACCCTATTAACAGCAGCATTAGAATGCAGCAGGGACCATATGGAGAAAAAAGCATTTTCTGTTATCTCGTAGTTATCTTTGAGGAGGTGGCAGATTTCCCTGTGAAAATTATCCTTATAGATTGCCTCTTATTTAAGGATATGCTGGTACTATCAAATGGTGCTCTTTTTATGCTGAAATTACTAGCAACACTTAAGAGTATCTGCATGGCTCTTTCAGCTGGGAGAGCAGCTTCAATAGATACATATTTTCCATATATGTAGACAAGCTATGACACATTAACCCATACTGACACAATCTGCATAAGCCATGTGGTTTCCATTAAGAAGGGTCCATACACTATCGTCAACTCTCCATTATCTTGGTTAATAGGAGAAGAGAATAACCCAGATAATGGAAAGACATGCATAATTATTACTTCTAGATAAGAGCCAACTCAAATATTTCTGCACTGTGCTCCCCAGACAGAGCTCGTACTTCTGTCAGAGCCTGCTAACTTAGAGTTTATTAACTCAGGCATTACCTGCATCCATCTGGTACAAGATAGGCAGCTTAGGTGTCTCTATGATTTAATCACCCCACAAGTTATCTACTAACTGATAATCATCTTGACTATAATTAAAAAACAACTTCCATATTCACCCTTTCATACACACTGATACTGATACAGCATAGACCCAGTCATGCATGGCCATGTCAAGGTTGAACGAGGCATAATGAGGAAAGGCAAATTATGCATGAAATGCAAGGAGTACGTTCAAAAGACAAGGGAAGGCGGAAGACACACAATTATGTAGAAGGGCTTTATACTCACATCTAACAACCCAGAATTAACACAATCACTTCCTCTCTTACTCCCAGGTTGCCCTCACAGAGCACGTATGCTCAGGACTGTCACAAGTAACGCGTGCATGAACCAGAACTACCTTTCTGCGTGAATTGTCAGAGGGTTTGGGGGTTTTTTATTTTGCTGCAATTACTCAGCCACGTTGAACATTTGTCAGTTGTGAGTTCTCATAATCTGTGATCTCCACAGACCTTTTAGTACTGATACATAGCCTTCCTGATCTCAGCACTGGTATATAAATTGCATTGTTCAGTCACAAGAGACACTCAGTTCTGTTACAGATATATGAGCAAAACATTGTCTTCACTACTATAGAAAGAAATACAGATTCTCTTACAAAGAAAATGGAAAGTGTTGCAAATACTTTTTTCTGGATTCTTATGGAAGGAAACGGATTATAAAGAAATAAACTCAGGCTTAATGAAATCATCAACACCATTTCTTATACATTGAAGTGAACCCTCTTAAGGAAACCAAACCATTGCCAAGCAAGTTTTTAATGGTGTAAAATGTACATGATGTGTTGAGGAATCGATGAATATATTCTGCCACATTCCATGTTGCATTTACAAATTAGCATTGCCTCGGTTTGTCTGCACATTACAATTAGACAGAGCTACACAAGGATACAAGCCATAGGCCAAGCTGTAAAGGGAAAATCTGTGGTTTAAGAAGTTAGCTGTATCATGTGATGTTACTAGACTGGCCACAGAAAAAGCAGTTGACAGCAAATTACAGTCCCACACATATCAAATCCCTAAATATCTGTTCATTTTGCTTAAAGCATCACATACAGTGTTTAGATCGCTGCGGAGGTCCTGGACGACATTTTCTATACTCCTGGTATCCTTCAGAATCTCGATGCTTTGTGTATATGGATTGAAATACACAGAGAAGGGACGATTGATTGATTTGGCAAAGTCCCTGAAAGAAAAAAGAAAATTAACACTTCTTTTTTTTTGACCACTAAAGAGAAGAAAATTAGATCTTTGAGTCAAGGGAAATAATTTACCTCATCTTTTCTTTGGCTTCTTCAAAACTTTCTGAAACAAAGTAAGCTTCCTGGAAAGTAGTGATAAGGCATTCTTGCAAACAGGTTGTCTTTGGATCAAATGTTTTGACATTGGCCTTGTCAGACAGAGCATGCTGCAAAATACACCACAGGATCTGTTAAATCATATTTTGGTACTGCTGTGTATCTATACAACTGTTCGTATATACAGCTTTCATAATGCTGTGCTGTTTCCTATTAGTTAGCAGCCTCTCTAGTTTTACATACAGTGGTTTTTCAGTTTGAACAGAATAAATAATTTGTTACTTAAAAAAGCTCTTTTTGAGTAATTTTTTTCAAAAATAACTATTAAAATAATTATTATTATTATTATTAGCAATGCACCTGCCACGTAGGCATGCAGATCTAAATCTTCAACTGTAAACAGGAAAGTCATCAAATAACCATTCCTGAAAAATCATCTATACAACTACAAATATGTACATCTCCAAAATGTCACTTCATTGGCAGAATAGATCATCGTCTTGGTGGGTGAATTGAGTCTGACCAAACTATTCATACAATCTGCGCTTTACATTTTTAGGTCAAACTCATATACTATTTTCCTGACAGTGAATTTAAGAGTGAAACAATATAGCTGGAAACATATTAAACAATGTCCATTTATTAAGTGCTGATTAAATGCTTTACCCTTCTGCCAGGTACACCTGAGCAATAATGCTCCGTATAGTACTGCAAGGAAAAAAATAATGAAATAAACCAGCATAGTTAAATACAGAGCAGACCCTGGACAGATGAGGCATCAAATGCTGCTACCCAGAGAAAGGATTTTGGATTAGCCTCTTTCTTTATGTGACTGGCACAAGCCACTAGAAAGGACACAGAGGTTGCAAAACGGAAAATCCAGTACTGAGATATTTGCCAACAATCTTTTTCTAGCTCCCTTTTTCACTTCAATACTTGTGTTACCTTTTAGATCTACCTTAACTTCTAGAGCACATACATTTTCATCCTCAGTGCGCTGTACAGAAGTACAAAGTAAGGAAGGAGAGTATATTTAGGTCAACTTTTAGCCTGCCTTAGTCCCCTAATATCTATCCATAGTGAAGATGTGCATGAAAAGCATAGAGGAATGACAGGGAAGGAGCAAATCCCTGAAGTCTGGAGGTGTCTCTTATTTCTTTACTTTCTTTCTGCATGGACGTTCTTTGTAGCAGAGTAAGGTATTAACCTTAAGGTATTCACCACACCTTTTATCTGAGCTCTTGCTTATGCTCATTCCTAAATCCCTCTGAAAGGCTCCGAAAATAACACACTAGCTCTCAACCTGCAGTCTCCAAATAACAGGACATAAAACTGGAACAAGAACCTCTTCTTCCCGCCTCCTCTCTCTCCAAAAATAAATACATGAAAAATTAATGCATGGGATCTTAAAATTGCAGGGAATTAACTTTAGTACATGTATCTTTTCCTTTTCACAAGGCTTGTTGTTTCTAGCCAGCCATCAGTTAAACAGATTTGAAAAAAAAAAAATCAAAAATGGTCCAATCGTAACCAGCATCCTCTTCTAAATGGACTGCAGGAACAGACTCAGCTTATTTGGCTCCTGTCGGTATCCTTGTTATCACTGTGCCCTTGCAAAGCCATGATGTGGTTGAGTGCGTGTAAAATTTAGACATTTACTTCCTTCTACTAAAACGAATTTGTTTAACTTGACTGGGAACTATAATAGTCTCCCTGGGAGGTTAACTGTTGATAAAAACATCTCTTAAGGTGTCTTCATACTTCCAGGTGAGGCTTGATGCCTCAAATGTCTAAAGCACAAAGTTTTAAAACTCTGAGTGGATCGAGCGAAGCCCTGTGCAGGGAATCAAGAGAGTGATACTGGCTACTTTTGCTTAGGAACTGAATCAGTCAGTGTTTGATCCAGCAGAGTGTTCGCCCATATAAGCCTTGGGCAACCAAGTTTTTTCATGAGAATGCTGTGGAGATACGCTGACACCAGCAATGCCAGAGTTTGGCAACTGAACTGGGTCTGCAGACAAAGCTTCAGACAGACCATAAAGTGTCTAGTGTGAGGTAGGATGGTCAAAGCCAAACTAGAGTTTTTTTCAGAAACACCACAGTGCTCTAAAATCCTTGGCACTCTCAACATTATGAAGAACAGAATCTCAACAAAAAAAAATCCATCTGGTGAGTCCCACAGCTTTCAGACTTAGGCCTGTATTTCTTTTAGTGAACACTATTCACTTATGTTTTGGTTGAACATTCGGTTCTTCAGTGAACTCAAATGAGTAAGTATCCAATACAGATTTCTCCATCAGAAACCTCTTCACTTATCCACCTCCAATGAGATGTCAAAGCTAACAATCATATGGAAAATAGCTTTCAGTCAAATAGAGCATCTTACCATCTTGTGGACTTGTGATAACTGTCTCTAATGGCCCATTCATACAAATGGTACTGCTTATGCTAATACAGCTATTGGTGATTCTCCTTCAGTTCAAGCAACATGAATCTGAAGTGAAACTTCAAAATGAATCATCACTGATTACCAGTGAAAAGCAGCAGTATCAGACAACTGGACAGCTTAAGAATTAGACAATTACCTTTATTGGAAATAAGTATGACACTAAAGAAGTGCCTCCACTCCCTGTTAGATCAAACATTAAGAGAGTGAGTGAGGTACCTAACCACAGGTCTCAAGGGCCTAAGATGTACAGGGATGGAAGATAAAGCACAGGACCTAAAGAAGACTTACATGTTTCTGAGGTAGCATATGGAGAGCTGGTCAGATATACTGGGGTGCCTCAGACGGCACCAGGGATTTACACTGAGCAACTGTGAATCATTTCCTAAGTGACCACTATCACTGACACATGAAAAAAGAGCTTGGTCTTGTAATTTCTCCTTTGAGTATAAAAAATGGAGTGTAATAATGCAACTTGGAGATTTTCAGTTTCATAAGAAAAAAAAAAAGCAAAACCTTCAGCTAGCAAGGAGAAAACTTGAGATAAGTTATAAATACTGTACTGTCTGAGGAGTACAGGAAGGCAGAATAAAAACACAGGTGAGAAGTTGCCTGTGTGCCAGTACTTATTTTATCACCTTGTTATTCTGTGGGAGAACACAGAGTCTCTTGGAAAACTTGCTCTTAAATGCTTTTCTGCTTATCTACAACATAGAACACTTTCAGATTTGTGATCTGATTTTACCAGAAATTTTTTATGTTATCAGCACAATTTTCTATATTGGAAAAGACTATTTTTAAAAGAGCACTAAAAAGAGCATCTGAGATCCAGAAGTTGTCTTCTCCATCTTCCTCATCCTCTTCAGAAAGCAGAACCAAAACTTGTATTTGAATCTTTTTGGTTATAAAGACTAATGTTGTCTCTTAACATAAACTATTATTAAAACAAAGCGTGACTGGATATTGTATTTGACTTTAAAAAATCGATACAGAAAGATTTGAAGTCTACCTCTGTTAAATAAAGCAGCATATAACATGGCTATAAGACTTGATCTACAGCCAACAGAAATTGATACACGACTCCTTTAATGAAAGAGTTCAAGAGAGTATCATACAAAGTAAATGGATTAAAGTTTCCAAAGACATTTGGACTGCCTTTTAGAAATAGTTTTAATAATTGAAATGTACATTATTTCTGCCTTATCTCTAAGCCCCAAATATATACTGTGTAATAGTGTTAGCTAGAGTTAACCTTCCTATATTAGGCAGAATATTTTATAACTACTTACTGTATTATCCGTTTCCCCCCAGGCTTCATTTTTAATCTTCTCTTTCTCCTTATTTTGTTGTGCTTTTAAATTTTTTAGCTTGATGGTTCCATAGCAGGGACATAAGGAGTTGCATTTTTCAGTATCCAAAATTCAAAGTCTAAGTACTGAGCAGGGCAAAAAAACTTGAAGGGAATCCTATATTGATAGGCTGGTGCCCACGTTTCTCTAGCTTTTATAGTTCTTTGGTGTCAAAGCTGTTGACAAGGTCTGCAGAGTGGAGCAGTGTAATACAGAAATAGGGATGACTGAACAAGCCACTCACTCATCTGAAAGGCCCAAATACTGCTGGCCACTTCCATCCTGCAAATAGTGCAACTCATTTATTTCTAGAAATTTCTATAAATTTTATATGAAATTGGCTACTGTTTTGTTTTCTGTGAATACTGTTGCATCGAAAAGAGAACTAATAAGGGAGGGCAGCTGGAGAAAAGTTTTTCTTCTTGCTGACAAAAGCATATTACTATCAAATGCCTGTAAAGTCAAGGTAGCAAAATTCAACATTTAAACAAGATCTACCTTCCCAGTGACAAGGATTCATAGAAGGGACTATGGGCATACAATCACTGCTGTCTTAAGAATGGAAAAGTTACTTCTGACAGGACTTCTTCACTGACTCCATTGATAAGTATGGGAGTTGCACACAAGTGGGTCAGACTTCACGACCGTGCAGTCTGAGTGTCCTATTCATTCCCACTCACCACAGAAATAGAAAGTATTGTTCTTATAATTTTCAGAGCAATTGCTGCCATCCATTAAGATTTCAGTTACAGTCAGGATATTGATATCATTGGTATCCCAGCTACAGTCTATTATATTAGTGTTATCTCTCAGAAACCTTCAGGTCAAGGAAGAAGTTTACCCTCCCAATAGGTGCTAGGAGATAAGTGTGGAGGTAAGGCAGGTTGCTTTCCGAGGAGACATCAGAGACTGGCGACAGCTTGATGCAAGGCTAGGCCCCAATGTCATGGATGGCCAGGCAGTCTCCTTCCTAAGCACCTGCGTGATGTATCTTGTTGACAAGAAGCACACTCACTGCCAGGTTTCTGGTCTAGAAAGAACTTCTCTCTGGGCAGATTAACAGAAAACTTTCTAGGTTTTTTGCATTTTTTCTTTACTTTTTACCTTCTTTTCTACCCTGGAGCACAGTCTCACAAAGACTTCCCAGACATTTTTCACCTTATCAGTTCTCTCATGGAGATCGTGGCTATTCATGGTATGATGCTGTTCTGTGCCTGCAGCACACAAGTGCTTAGTCTCTCAGTAACTGAAATGTCCAACTTAAGTCCCTATGCCTGGGATATGCAAGATCTGGTGAAATTTAATAGCTTATGATACACAAGAAGTCTAAACAGATGATCTAATAGTACCTTCTGGGTTCACATCTATGAAATATATAGGTAGTGTAAAAGTGTAAAATATTATTTTCTTTAAAAAAAGTGTATAATATTATTGATTTATGGCAAAATTGTTATGATATATGGCCATACCTTTGAAGAAGATCAATATAGTCCATTAATGTTCCCATTATTTAATTTTTAATGTTGCTTTTCAAAAGGATTATTCTTTGCATTTATATTCTGAGATTATTGCTGAGTGAAGATCACAGATTTGGGATCACAAATGTGTGGTAACAAAATATGCACATTTGACAAGAATAATGTGTTTGTTTATGACATTGATGGTAGAAGATTTATTATGTTCTTGACTGTTCATTTCCTTGCTTTTATGCCCTTAGATTTTGTAAATTATGTGATAGGTATTTTCAGGGTCACTGCCTAATGACCGTAACTGTTATTTTAAATAAATGGCCAGATTCTCTGCAGAATCCTGCACAGAGTTTGGGACTCAGCACTGAATGTTTTTGGGCCAAAGGAAAAACAAGTGAGATATGTTCATCTCTTTGTGTTTAACCACTCCTGCGCTGTGGGTATAAAATATTGCCAGGCTTATACAGAATGCTTCTGTGACTGATGTATGCACTGAACTTAGAGTAACTGTAATGCAATCAAAGAAAAATATTGGAGAAAGTAATTTTCTTCAACTTTTTTCTACTAATGAAAGAATAGCAATTTGACTAATGACCTTCACCATGAATACCCTCAGTTACAGATGAAACAAACAGCAAAAAGAGACTGAGATACTTGTATTAAACTGCCAGATAGTTCACTGAAAGCCAGCCCAGGAGGGTGGGAAGATGTTTAAACACAAATAAACAGCAGATACATTGCAAAATAGTTGGTAAATACTGTTCTGTATATGCTTTCTAAAACCAAGTATTTACCTGGAAAGCCACCAAGGGTTCATTTGGGTCCCAGAATTTAGTACTCCTCCCTCTCCTTTCCCTTCCCTTCCACCTTGCCAACAGGGAGATGTATTATGTCTCAAAATACTACACTTGTGACGAAATACCTTTTGCTTGTTCCCTATGTTTTCTAGGCATAAAAAGAGACAATAAATGATCCACTACAACTACTCACACAGTGCAAGGTTAAACACTTTCACCCATGAAAGTATAGGGCTCTATATACTGTCACGTAGGCATGCAAATCAAGTTTAGCATGAGTTTATATGCATTCCTTAATTTTAGATATGATTTAGCTACTGAATCAGGACCTTAATAAATGTTGTTGTTTTAATATCAGTAATTAATCTATTGAAATAAATTGCATTACCTACAACAGAATCGTGTCGGATTTAAAAATATTTTTTGTATTAAAAATATATGCTTTTCTTCTAAACAAAGCTTTTGGAGCCCAAGGCACCCGAACCTATGAGAACCTATGAGTCTCCTTTTACAAAAAATGCAAATTCAGACATAAATAAGTTTTGTATATTTTATAGTTGCTTTGATACTTCGGTCCTTACAAATCCATTTCATGCTTCAAGTACCAGCTGATATTTCAAACAAAGCTTTTAGGTCAATATCACATTTTTCAAGTAAGCTTTTTATCTTGAGAACTTTAACTGTTATTTGAAAGTCCAAATATTTACATTGAACCATTATTTTGTTAAGATTAAAAGAAAGTTGATTCTGCTGTAAGGGCACATACCTTCAATTCACCAATAGAAGATAGAAGTCCTGCCCCATAAGCACGTAGTTGTCCTTCTTGCTTGCAAAGGCCAAATTCAATTGTAAAAAAATAGCACTGTAAAATACACAGATATACAGATACATATAGTATAGTTGCAAACAGGCACTTCAGCAATGACAATCGGTACCATACTCACTCAATTGCCCCACTTCTTCAGAATTTCATGTCTTTGGTATAAATTCAGATAAAGTATGATATTACTCCTAAGTACTTTAAATATCATGTTCTGCAGTAAGAGAACTTTGCACAAAAACGTGAGATTCTGTTTTTTTTCTGGACAACCAAGCAGTTCACACGAATGGTCATTTAGAAATAGACAAGCAAGTTCATTTAGGTATCAAAGGCTCTGAGAGTAATCTGCAGAGATTTCTGAAACTTTCTGAAATAAACGAGGTGCCTTAAAATAAAATCCTACAAGGCAGTTGGTCTACCTGTCTAAGAACCTCTGAAGATCTCTGAGATCTAGTTCAGAGCACTCAGCTGTAAGCTTAAGATGACGCTACTTTGAAGTATGGCACGTATTTAAGAGCTGCCTGGAGTTAGAATGAACTTACTTATATGTAAATGCTTAAGAGTCAGGGCTTTAGTCTTCACTAGATTTTACTCTATCACAAATGAAGAAACAATATGTGTCACCGAATCGCACCAAAATGGCTACACTCACACAAATAATGAACTCAAACAAACTTTAATCTGCAACTGAAATGAAGCAGACACAACTTCATTCACCAAGACAACATCCCACTGACATTTAACAAATACAGGTTCGATATGCTGGTTGGGAATATTACCAGACACAGCTGAGTTAAGAATTCTTAAGATTTGGCCAAATGATCCAAAATGTGCACTCACTCACTCACCAAAAAGGGAGGGCTCTGAATCTCGAGAAGTTACCTTAAGTGGCGTCCCAACTCAAGGGGAGAGTCCCCGACTGCAGACCCGCTGCTCCGAGGAGGACCGACTCCAATGAGTCCTCCGACGGGGCCCCATTTATACCCTGGTCAAATCTGATCTGTGGTCAGTACATGGTCGTGTCACCCCCTACTGTCTGAGGACCCCAACTTTCCCGCCTTTGACCCCCACTGTGTGGAGCTGTGAGGGGGGAGGCAGTCCTGGCGCCACCAGGGCCAGAAACTTTAGCACTGTCTTTGTTGGGTTTTTCTCAGGTCTTTAGTAGGGTGGGTGCATCTGCCACAATATGCCGTTTGGCTTCTTAAATTGCAGAAAGAATTTTACAGTCAGTCGAATGAGTTCACTTGACCAATCCATTACAATTGTTCTTTAGTCTACATTCAACCAGGTAAAATATCTGAGCTGTAAAACTGATGAGAAGCTGTTTGGTTTTGTTAGGACACATCAAGAATGCTTTTTGATGTTAGATCAAACAGATGAGATTAAGCCAGTAACTATTTCTACATATGAAGGTTTTAAGAAGCTGATTTCTAACTTACACAAAAATACTGCATACATACACACCCCTATATATCTGTGCATGTTTATTACATTATCTGACAATTTCAGGGTTTGTGAAAAGGGACATAACTTCACTGAATCTAACAGATTTACATGACTTTGCAGGAAATATAAATTTAGGATAAGATTTAGTGCCAAATACTGGGTTGTTTAAGTTTTTCTGAATAACTTGAGAATACATCCTCACACCATGGAGGGGGGGGTGTGTCCATTTCCTTCTTACCACACCCACTCTTACAGGCTGAGTATCATACCAAATGCAAAAGACCAGAAATTAACAGCTCTTTTAAGTTCAACAAATGTTTAGAAATTGAGGAGTGATTCATTTCTGTGCCTCTCATAAAAGTTCCTGTAGAGCTAGTGATTCATGCAGCATGGCACTGTGTAGAAGGGTGTAATAAAAAAGAATAAAAACATGAGCCCTGTGTCTGATCCAAACCTGCTAAGTCAGCTGGGACAAAGGAAAGGTTGCAGTAACTTCAAATGTCTTGAGTCAGACTCCATCACAGCAGTCAAAGGCATAGATATCCACAAGAAGAGGTGAAAGAACAACATTATCAAACAAAAAAATCAGAGTTCCACCTCTGGCTTTGCTATTGACTTGGATACGCCACGCTGGCATACAATTTTTCATTAGATGCAATGAGCTGATGTCACCACTTAGAGGAAGGCCAAAGCAACTGGTTTCCAAAAGAGATTTCTCAGGAACAGTGAGTCAGATACACAAAATGACAAAGGTATCACTGTAGGAGTGATGAGTGAAGCTGAACATCCTGCCACCAGGAAGAGCACAAAACTGTGCTTCCCTTCCTAAACATTTCTTACAAAAAACCTTCAGGAGGCTACAGTCCAGGCCCTGTTTGTGCTGCCACCACTTAGCTTTACACTTAAATTCCACTGCCATCTTTGAGTTTGTCCCCTTCCCCTCAACTCTCTTAAAAGAGCTTATCTGGTAGCAGTTCTTACTCTCTGAACATAAGCATCCCAACAGACACAGAGCAGGACTGGGCTCCTGAAAAAACACAGTGAGCACAGGCATTTTCGTGCTTAAAACCTACAACAGCATAGGAAGGTGGGGGTGCGGTGTTTGTTATAGATCTGCAAGAGCAGCCAGCAATTAGTGCTATCCAGGAGTAGGGTGTTCACAAGACAGAGGAAGACCTCAATTTCACTTCCTTCTTGATGGGTAGACAGCACACAAAGAGGGATCTTTTTACTTAAGTTGAAAAATTATTATTATTATAAAAGGGAGTCATATTTATGAGCCAACATTTGCTGATGAGAGCCTATCTTCAGTATTGATAAGACTTGTACTGTCAGTATAACTAACTCAAATAAAATGCATACAAAATAACCAGGTTATAAAATATGACTGCCCACTACTAACTTGTGGTATTAAACTGTAGCATTAAGAAAAGCCCTTCAAATGAAAAGCTGATTTTTTGATAAATTTGCTATATGCAATAACTACTATTTCTGTATTTATAAGAACTCCGCTCAGCTAATAAAATGAGATAGCTCACCCAATGCTGCCATCTTCAGATCAGTAGTCAGCAATACATGATTCCCCTCACCCCTCCACGCACAGATAAACACGCAGTAGTGGTTCGGTGCATTAGGAGACCCTGCAGGCTTTGGCAAGCTGTGCTCTCAAGTCTACAAACAACGAGGCATACTGATAAGGAGGTTAAATATTTACTATTCAGAGACACTCTTTATAGACCAGATGCATAAATACGCATTGTGTGCCTCTTTTTTATGGTCAACTACGTTGACCATGGTACTGGTACTCTATACTATAGACGCGATAACTGCACTTGGGTGGGAATGACTGAACAAAGAAACGCCTGTTGAGATGAATAATTTTTTTATAGGCTCACCTGAAGGCAAATAGCTGATTACTACATTGATGTTACATGTAGGCTGGTAAATGCAGGCACAAATGGGGGCATGCAGACTCTCATGTTCCAATTTCAAAGCTTGGACCTGTCTCTGGCATACTCCCCAGCTGTGGCCCCCAGGCATGTGGCTCCTCTACAAGCTACAGCAGTGCCCTGTTATCTCCCTTTATTTCCCATTCCTTGTCATCTTTGGGGTGAAGTGTGGCTTTGCTACAAGCTATAAGTAGGTTGTTGAAGTTGGAAAGGTGTCTTTCCATGTTGTATAAATTTTGTGGTTCTTGAAGAGCCTTCCACTAAAATGCTGCTCCATTAGCCAAACTAGCAAAATAAGATGAAGAATCAAAGTGCCAAATAAAGGACTGAAAACAATTTCTAAGACAAGAGGCATCAATGTAATGATCATGACTATGCTAGGAGCACAAGAGAGTGTACAATAATTTTAATTTATTTATCTTATTTAACAAAAGTATATGAAAGATGCTTTATAGTTATGCTCATGAAACCCTGTCCACATGGATTCAAAAATTATTAAATAGATCCATGGAAGAAAATCCTATTAAGGGCTGTAAAATACTAACAGAGCAGATCTCTTCCTTCAGAGTCCCTGAATCAAAAGTTATTGGCATTTAAAGCCAATGTATACCAGGAAAATACCACCACCATACGGCTACACTGTCCTCCAGATGTCTGCAATTTGCCAGCGTCAGAGACAAGATACTGGGATAGCTGGTCTGGCTGATTACATGTGCGATTGCAAGGCTCAGAATAGTTGTCCTACTACTGACAAGAAAGATACAGAACAGATCAAGCCCTGGCAAACTCCAAGCCTGATCTACAGGGTAAATGCAATGTCTATTCTTCATCTTCATGTAGGTACTGTCCTGCATCATAAACTGGACTAGCAAAAAGAAAAAGAAAAAAATCAGTGATAGCTATGACAGCTATTAAAAAAAAATCATTATTCAAGGGTGTTTAGAAATTTTCAAAGGCAGGAAAAAAGGTCTGATAAGCTCAACTCTCCTCATCTGACTGGTTTCTAAGGCTTTGAAAATCACTCCTCACATGATACCATTTTGCAGTTGGGAATCTCCCTCCTGGAACCCATACAAAAAGCTTGCGCAGGGTGCTGGGTGCTAACATCACAGAGTCAGTACTTCAAAATCTGTCTTGTCCGTAAAAAGGCCTCTCAAGCCATTCCACTTCACTTAGTTCTCTCATGGTACAGCTTAGAGACTGATATTTGGGTTCACTTGGTAATTTTCAGGATTATATATAACATGATATTTTATCTGTTCTCTAAAAGTACCTTGTAAAGATGTTGTCAGGATGAGTCCTGAGAACACCAACCATGTCAAGAGCTGATTCACTTGCTCGCCCTGTCGCAAGGGGGAAGGAGGAGAGATTGAGTAACTGCATGACTGCAACCCTAGCTCATGGATAGGAATATTCCCTACTACAGAAACTAATGGGATAAGGCTACAGCCCCACACTGACACATAGTAGCACAAATCATCACTTTATAAAATATGTACTTATATATAACTAGTTGCCATGAAGACAATACAACTACTAATGTGTGTCAATACTTGCAAGACTAGTGCCAAACAGAAAAGAAACCATCTTTACATTCTTTCTACTGGATTTAAGATTTTAAAGGATATTTGAATGGACCACTCTTAATTCAGCTGCATGTGATATGTTCACAGCATGCAAAGACTAATTCCTTTTTCTTTAGAAGAGAAGGAGACCTTTAATATTTTAGCTCTAAAACTATTCATCTAGAGATTAAATCTCTCATACAGTTGTAATTATCATCTCATAAGAAGATACATATAACTGAAAGACTTTCAAAAATTCCACTGTTGGAAATTAATCCTAAGAATTAATGAAGTAAAGGTGTTTTCTTCCTCTGTAAAAGTTGCTCAAATTGCAGGCAAATGTTGATTCAGAAATACTGGTGACTCCTGTTCTTGGTAGCTTTCTTCATTCAGAGCTGGTGCAAATAAATTTGTGAATAGTTGCTTATATTTCAATCTCAAAGACATCACCAAAGAAACAGCTGGCATTTCACATTTGACTGAATTATTCAAAATTCACAGTCTGTTGAGCAGTATCAGGAATGCTCCACTACAAGAAACAGAGAGATGTAACACGGGTAACCCAGGCAACTAGCCAGTACAGTCCAATGTTGGAGTCCAGACATCAAGCAATACCGGCTACTTGACAGCTATTCATGCGGGACCATTATTGAGTAGAAGTGCAGGGAGATTTTTGAGCAACAAATAAATCTCATGATGAGCTTGTGAATAGATCAAAAGCAGAAAAGTAGTAGAATTCAATGGCTAAGTCTTTCATTATAGATGATTCACTACTTCCAACAAAGGCAGTGACCCTATTCACAGCCAGCAGCATTTCTAAATAAGAAAACAAAGTTTAATTTTTCAGAGTTACCTTCTTGAAGTATTTTGTTTAGTCTGCCACTTTGAAATGTATTTAGGCTCACTGAAACGAGGTTTCCTTTGGGGATTTCAAAGTATATATATACAACAATATTCTCCTTTTTCCCTCATCTAACTGCTTTGCATTCAGACCTTTCAGAAAGGGCAAATGCTCAGAACAATCTCTTTATAAGCAGAAGTTTTAGGAGATGTGGTGCTCCTCATTAGAGCACCTGGGGACAGATGCACACCAGCATTCGCATTTCTGTTGACAGCCATAGCACACAGTATCATTACATGCAAATTCCTCTAGTGCAGAGGTTTGACATACTTGGAGAAAGCATGCACTCTAGTGAGCGCAGTGGAGCTTAACCTCTCGTGAATACATTGAAATTATATGTTCCTTTTATCAGGAGCTTCTGGAGGAAAAACTCAGATGGCAACCAAAATAAAACCATCATGAGTTTGTAAGGAAGCAGAAAATGTAGTCCAAGCAATACAATGCTGCAGCGGTATCAGTAAGGGAGTACCTCTATACCTCCAACACTGGGGAGCCCAGCCAAGACAAGACAACATGTATGGCAGTTGCCTACCTTACAGATGCAATATATTTTCTGGAATAAGAAGTTGGTTCCCGCAGAGTTGGAGCCACTGGATATCCCACTCCATGTTTGAATTACTCCTAAATAATCAGAATTTAGGCTTGCTCTGCACAAAGATGATGTCTGCCAACCCTCCCATTTTATCTCAGCTGAAAACCTTGGAGACCCTTGAAGCTGCAGAATCAGGAACCTCAACACTAAAGCAGAGAAAGTGTTTCTATCTAAAAGGCTGGGGTTTCCTGGCAAATCAGCAATTTCCCTCCACCAGAACTAATGGTCAAAGAGATGATGGGAAAAATCAATCCCACAAAAGCATACGTGCCTCAACTTGCTCAACACCATCAGAAAAAGAACATCTAGTGCTTTCAACATTATTAACTAACAGTGCTGAAGCTTAAGATGCAGCTAAGGAGATGAGACCACAGAAATTATGAACTGCTGCTCAGGTCATTTGTTAAGTGTAAGGCACTGAAGCCCTAATGCTTTACCCTTCCTATTTCCCCTTCCCTGTCATTTGACTCTTATCTTGAACAACTTCTAAAACCTGGGGTTTTAAGGTTTATTAATTTAATATGGAGTTATTAAGAACAAATGATGTGCAATAATGAGCCATTCCGTTTCCACTTTATTTTACAACATGTAATGTGAATTCATGTTCAGCGGTCCCTATGGTAGCTGTAGTGAATATTTGCTCATTTCTTTCTCAAGCTGTTGCTTCAAATTCCAGTCATCTAGACCTTTCACACAGATAACATAAGAGGCACAGTCAGGTCTTTTGACATGTTAGCTGGGACTCCCAAGAGATGGAGTCCTCTGAAAGCCAAGCTAAAAAGAAAACTAAAAAATCTGAGGAAATATACGTCACTGCTGCCCAACCACACTCATCAGTCTATGCTGCTTCATATGACGCACTTGATCCATCAAGATCCTTCACAATTTGCAGGCTGTAAGCAGGGTCTCTCTTCAGGGCTCGGCCATTTCTGTTTTCCGTGTCTTTGTCCTGCTACTCTTTCAAATCAGGACTCTGCATTAACAAAACCTATCAAAGCAAGAACATTCCTGATTTTATACACTACATGGGCAAGAGCTGGCACCCCAAAAGTGCTCCCTCAGCATCCTGGCTTATGCTACAGCTTGGAGAATATGACTCCTCAGCAAAGCACCAGAGACTTGAACACTGGCAGGTTGGCATGACCCAAGAGAGCAGAACTTGGAACAAATACACGAGATCATTTCTACACATATATTTATACAAATACACATACAAGGGACTGTTGCCCCAGCTGTGAATTTCTTTACTTCAAAGAACACCCAGAGTACAGACAGTATCAACCTTAGACACTTTGCTTCTTCCGGCATCCATAGCCAGAATCTCTCCAAAAGCCTAGCCCAGCCCTCAGGACCTATTTTCCACAATTATCTGTAGACTCCCCAGCAAGTGCATTAAGAAGATGACTCAGAAGAGAAGGAATAAAGTTGCAACACTCCCTGAAATACCAAGAAAACCTCTTCAAGTTGGAGAGGCAAAGTCTGTCCTCTAACGTGCTGCAATGCTCTAAGGAAACTGCATAATGGGAAAACTGGGACCAGAGCCTCTTCCACTTATCTGGGAGAAGGTTTGGATAGACTGGTAAAGTAAATCCACAGATTCACAAGAAGTAAAGTGCATCAACAAGATCACACTACAGTCAATCCTCATGTTATAAGCAGAGAGTTTACTGAATCACCACCTGATGCCAGTGCACTGTCAGAGTTAATTACTGCAGGCTGCAAGGCCTCTTTAATAACTGTCCTTGGCTAGCCCAGAGACAGACCCTAAAAGTCCTCCCTGACAGGCATTCCCCTGGGGGAGGCACCAGGCACATGTGGTGCTCCTCATGATGCCATTCCCTGGAGAAGGCTGTGTCCCACCTAATCACCAGGTCAATTGCTGCATATGGCAACTGCACTGCAGGAAGCGATGCAAAAGAGTCACTGAGCCTCCCGTGACATTTTAGCTGAGGAGGGGTATGAGGTTCTTGCATACATGATCAAGTATCTGCTAATGAGGGGAAGTCATATCTTCAGGAAGGGAAGCAGCCTCCTGGGGCTGGAAGGATCTCAGAACTTTTGCAAGCTCTGAAATTGTGGGGGTGGAAACAGACTGAAGAGACAGGGACAACTGGCCAGCAAAGTTTTTAATTTTTCATTTCAAGGAAAAAATGCATTATTTCTTCACAGTCATTTCCACTGTAAATTTATTTTTGAGGAGCAAATAAGGGTAGAACTTAATTCCAAAATAACAGCATCAACAGTAATTTTCTAAACATTTAAAAGAGAAAATTAACTTCTTGCATCTATTTACTGAAAACTGATTTAATAGCTGAGGCTTGTTTTCAAACATTACAGTTTCTAACAGCAACAATGCATTTAAACTCAATGTTCTTTTAATCACATAAATGCAAAGGGACTCCCAAAAGCTTTTGTGGCTTTTAATGCGTTTACTTAACTTGCCTTGCAAAAAAAAAAACAAACCAAAAACCAAAAAAGATAGTAGGCATCAGCACAAAAATGTAAGTTCTATTCATGTCAAGATGACAGACAGATCAAAGAAGAAAAGTAGCTCAGGGAATTTTAAATATCTATTAATTTTGCTACTAAAAATATATCCAAATTGAAGATACAAAATCTTTTTCAAGTATAGTTGAGCATCTCCTTGTAGCTCACTGATTTTCAGCAGTCAGGGCACATAAAATGAATTTATCATAACCACAGATTAGTCAACTGAGTCACCATGAAGTTACCTGCTACAAGTCTGTAAACACAAAGCAAGTCACATGAACATGTGTTCAGAAAAGTGGATAAAAGTTATACTAAGCAAGTACCTGTGAGCAGAGACATCACAGCTCCTCACTCTACAAAGGTCCAAGGAATTTACAGTGACTGTAGTCTAGGAGTGACTTGCCAGACATGGAGATCACTCTGAAATGGTCATTGGTGATCAGGCTTCCACTGATAGGCAAGATTACTGCACTCATATTGGTCCTAAACTCATTGCAGATGTATAATATGAATCTGTTCATAAGCTAACATGTTTATTCGAAGTTGAAAAATTAATCCCATAAAGATCTTTACATTCTAAAAATGTAAAATGTCTTGTTAAACTATAATTTTAGCCATTTTTATATAGTTAAACTATATAACTGTAACAATTACAGCCTACTGATTCAAATGAGGAAAGAAAAACATTTAGAAAAAGAGTAATATGTTTCATGGAGAAAAAAAAAAGGATAATCTGGGAGTACCCACTCTTCGCAAAGTCAATTCTGAGTTCAGCTCTGAGTGTTTTATCTAGCACTATCAGTAGACACCATATTTATCAATGCCACAGTGATGATCTATATGAAGTTCTCCATCACGTACAGAAAATACAAAGCCTACAGTTGCAAACCGAAACAAGGTTATCTTGCCAAAACTAAGGCTTTGACTGATGAAAAAGCAAAATCCCAAACCAAGCTTGAACCAAAAGACTGTGGAAGTGGAGGGGTGTTCAAAATGTGCCTGAAACGGCACCATCATACTGATGTTCTGTTGACCTTGCACTGCGACTTCAGCTACAGCTGGAATCAAACCAAAGCAACCAAAATTAACAGACACAAGGCCCTTCTCCATAAACTGTCCTTTGTCTTCAACAGTACTCTCCAGGTTTAGAGTATTTCCTTTAACTTTCCAAAACTGTTAACAAATCAAAAACCTTTTATACAATAGCATCAGAAGGCCTGCCAGTGCTAAGAAGTAGCCAACAGGATGTGCTGCATGCTGTACCACATCAGCTTGGTTTGGACAAAGAAAGAGACACAATTGCAAAATCAAGCGTCCTCCCAAGTTGATTCTTATCCCCTGCAGAAACCCATATTCCCGAACAGGTTTTGGCAAGTAAAGGATTAACATTAATTTCACAGCAACAAATCCTACCTCTGTTTGCAGGTGTATAACCATATTGACTTGTAGGAGACAGTATAGATGGGAATTAAGGTAGTATTTAGCCCACAGACCTAAACTCTTTGAAAGCAACAGCAAAACCTCTCCTTGGCTTTCTGTGGTGTCAGAGTTGGACCTATAAATATATAATCAAGCTCTACTTAGAGAATTATTATGGTAGATCACCCAAAAAAATCTCAATTAAAAGTTTATAGGACCATATTCCATCCAGCACTCAATGCCATTTGGTAGAAAAATGATGACAGGCACAAGAATCATGTCCAAAACTGCAGCATTAAGTAATTAAGCCCTAGGCATAGTTAGCTCCTTATTAATACGAGCCATATTTTTTCTTACTTCCATACTTTTATCTGTGCATACAAGAAAAATACCCAGGAAGATGCTGGGTGAGAGAATCAGACTGAACACATGTGATATTCTCAGTCCCTGAGCCAGTACTTAATTCAGATTATGCATAGTTGTGAATATTAAGTTAGGATCTTTTCAGCTCTGTACAGACAGAAATTTTAAGACTCTTTCCATAAGAAGATGGTATTTGGGTTATGAATACTAGCTACATGTATGAATGTCCCTTCTGGAAGCAAAATTATTTACTGAAATATTCCAGATGGTAAAAAGGTAAGAGCATGGTTTCAGATCTTCCTTCATGACACATAATTGGTTTGGTTTCTGTCTGAAAGTAGAATTTCCTGGCTTTCTTCTCTAGATGGGCCCACTGACCCCCAAAAGGAGGGCTGGGTGTGCAGGGACAGAGCCATGGTTGCACAGATCTCTGAGTGAGGAGAACCCGGAGCTGGCCCACCCCAGCAGGTCTTAGCCAGACCATCAGGCAGCTGCATTCAGGGGGCTGCTCCCAAGGGAACCCCACCCGCAGCCACCAAAATATTTTTTTTTGCACAGCACTCCTCAGCTGCTCTGGCTCCATGGAAATCACAGATAAAGCCAATTCCCACACCTGTGCACCCACAGCACAGACATTTACTCGGTCCTAAGTGAGACATAGGCATGGCTGAAATTAGTTGCCACATGCTGAACTTCTTGACTTTCGCATAGACCTGTGTGCTGCTGCCAAAGGATCTCCATGTCTTGTACAAATTACTCAATTACCACTCTGTGTCACAGGATCTTACAGATTTAAGTAAAAATAAAATGCAATAGAAAAAGCAAAGAGCATTACAAAATTTACTTTGACACCTATATATTCCTCTAAGAATACTTCTTAATGTAGTATGGGACATACTACAGTACATGAAAAAGCTTTAGCAGAATGAGACCGCCCACAGTTCTGGACTGTACATGAATGCATTTTACAAGTGAGTTTCACATGTATGTGCTACAACCAAAGAAAAAAATAAGTGCAGCAATGTTAGTATGAATTATACCTACACAGAGCAGAGGATTATCTCCTTCCTTCAACATATCGGTGAAGGCACAAGGACAGTCAGGAAGAGCAGTGTCAATATATTCTGAACCTTTCTTCTACTGCTTCTTTTCCGATTTTATTTATTTAAACCTTTATTCCTGTAACTTATATCCTTTGTAATTATTACCCAAAACACCTGAGCAACTGTTGAGCACTGAAAGCTTATGCTGGGTCCTTTCTTTTGTCCCATTTACATAGGTTCTATAAAAGATACTTATGCCTTTTTGCCAATACATTTCCTACTCTAGGTCAAAAGAGAACACAGATATGCAAAAAACTCTATCAAAATTCATAGACTCCTTCCATCTATTCCTCAGCCTATTTCTACTGTATCCAACACCGAAACGGTAGATGCTTGCCACTTGCCTGCACTCCTAAATTCCACAAATTCTTCCCAAGCTCTTTTTTTCAGGCTCGCTTTCATTGCTGTCGTAGCAGAGCACATATTCAGAGTAGCTATTGGTAGCTATTGAACTACCAGCAAAGATTACTATTGCAGAATCTGCAATTTCTTAATGAAAATGAAGTTGCTTCAGAAAATAAACAAACGTAATTAGCAAGCCAGTGCTGTGTGAAATTTGCACCATTCTCTTGTTAACCTATATGTCAAAATGTATTACTTGCGTGCATGTAAATTTGCATTTGCAGTTCAGTAACCTCACAGATTATGATCTAACCACTTTTGGAAACTTAATGCTACAAGAAATAAAACCAAATCTAGTGTCTGGCTATAATTTGTTATTTTATTAGAGGCTTTTTCTTTAGTGTTTCTAACTGCTTAGAGCTCAGTCTTCATAAACCACAGCCTGTCTAGAAGGAGCTATATTATTTCTACAGCAAAATTTCTGATTCCTTCTCTGCTCCCATTTATGTCAAATTAGTTCTCTCTTGCATCTAGTTTCTTCATTACAGGGTTAGGCCCAAGCATACAAACATAAAAGCATGTTATAGAACAAAGCTATTTCTAGTTACTTGTGAGTGCAAAAAAATTTTGTCTGTTAGGGCAAACCTAAGATCCTCTCAAGAAGCAGGTCCATGGCCTGACCAACTGGGCACCTCCATAGCAACAGGCAAACCCTCCTTCACGTTATTAACTTTGAGTGACACAGTACAAAGCACAAAAGTGTTTCATTTCCAGATGTAACATATCCTTTGGTGGGGAGCTGGGTTAGAGAAGTAGCCAGGTCGTGGGATACTGAGCACAAGGACACCAAGCTTGACCCCCACCACCACCTTTGAGCAGTTCAACTTCAGTGTTCTCACACGGCATGTGCAGAACAACCAGGGGATCAGGCCCAGTCAGCATGGGTTCATGAAAGGTTTTGCCTGACCAACGTGATCTCCTTCTATAACAAGGTGACCTGCCTAGTGGATGAGGGGAAGGCTGTGGACGTTGTCTACCTGGACTTTAGTAAAGCCTTTGACACCTTCACCCACAGCATCCTCCTGGAGAAGCTGGTGGGTCATGGCTGGGACAGACATACCCTTTGCTGGGTAAAAAACTAGCTGGGTGGCTGAGCACAGAAAGTTGCAGTGAATAGAGTTAAATCCAGATAGTGGCCAGTCACAAGTGATGTTCCCTAGGGTTCAGTGTTGGGGCCACTTTTGTTTAATAATTTTATCAATGATCTGGATGAAGGGTTTGAGTGCTCCCTCACTAAGTTTGCAGACAACACCAAATTGGGTGGGAGTGCTGATCTGCTTGAGGGTAGAAAGGCTCTGCAGAGGGACCTGGAAAGGCTGAATTGATGGGCTGAGACCTTCAACAAGGTCAAGCACTGAGTTCTGCACTTGGATCACAACAACCCCATGCAATGTTATAGGCTTGGGGAAGAGTGACTGCAGATCTGCCCATAGGAGAAGGACCTGGGTACACTGGCTGACAGCCGGCTGAATGTAAGCGAGCAGTGTGCCCAGGTGGCCAAGAAGGCCAATGGCATCCTGGCTTGTATCAGACATAGTGTGGCCAGCAGGAGTAGGGAAGTGATCCTTCCTCTGTACTTGGCATTGGTGAGGCTGCGTCTTGAATACTGTGCTCAGTTTTGGGCCCCTTACTACAAGAAGGACTTTAAAATGCTAGAATGTGTCCAGACAAGGCCAACAAAGCTGGTGAGGGGTCTGGAGCACAAGTCTTATGAGCAGTGTCTGAGGGAACTGGAATTGTTCAGTCAGGAGAAGAGCAGGCTGAGGGGAGACCTTATCGCTCTCTACAACTACCTGAAAGGAGTTTGTAGCGAGGTGAGTGTTGATCTCTTCTTCCAGGTAACTAGCGATAGGATGAGAGGAAATGTCCTCAAGTTGCACCAGGGGAGGTTTAGATTAGGATATTAGGAGGAATTTATTTGCTGAAAGAGTTGTCAAGCACTGGAACAGGCTGCCCAGGAAAGTGGTGAAGTCACCATCCCTGAAGGTGTTCAAAAAACATGTGGATGTGGCATTTCAGGACATGGTTTAGTGGGCATGGTGGTGTGAGGTTGATGGTTGGACTTGATGATCTTAGACGTCTTTTCCAAAATTAATGATTCTATCATTCTATAGCCTAGAAACCAGTTAAAGCAGGTTTGTATTTAAAATGTTTTGAAAACTTGCATTTTATACCACCCTCTACAAATAGAAAAAAACCACCACAACTCCAACATCAGTAGTCCAGCACCCTACCTTCCTTACAGTGGCTGACACATTATTTCTTCACCATCTAAATTACTCCTCCTTTCTCCTCATAGAATTTGCAGCAGCAGAATCGCCCCTTTGCATCTTCTGCTGATCAGATACTGCAGGGACTGGTATCCTTGAACAGGGATGCTGGTTGATTAAGATAGATCCACTGAATTCTAGTTCCCTCCTGCAGCTGGATGCAGCTCATTTCTCCCATCTCTAAGCAGCAAACTGTGTCAGATCTATGACATTAGTATCACTCTTCCTGCCATACAAAAGCCTTCCAGTTCTACAGCAAGCACATCCAAAACTAGCTTGACTCTGCAGTTCTGCTCTTAACCAAAACTCAGATTAGGGTTCAAACTGTTCACTTACTCCACTTCCCAGTCCGGTGATTGAGATATCCTCTTTCCTTTCCATTTCTAGCTGGAAAGATGGAAAGGGTTCAGGGAAGGAAAAACATGCTCAAAGCTACAGAGCATCTTCCACATGACAAATAACTAAACAAACAATTGATTTTCAATCCAGAAAATGGAAAAAATGACACAGTTCTGTAAAGTCATGATGGCACAGAGAAAGCGTACAGGGATGATTTGATCGTTCTTTCTTCAAATACAAAAAAAGCTAGTAGGAATCAGGTCAAAAACAGCAGAAGGAGATAGTTCAAAAACAGTGAATAGTCGAGCCATAGAGCTCCTTGCCAAAGTTACTGCAGGTACTAAAAATTTCCACATCTTCAAAGGTAAACAACTGTCTCTGGACAGAAATCCACTCAGGATAATTAATTACATAGAAACCACATTTGGCTCAAGAGCCCCCTGAGTTTCTGAGTCGTCAGAAACTTGGAAAACCTATGAAAAGAGTGAGATACACTCATTCTGTTCTCACATCCCTTCTAAGCAGCTATTTATGGCTGCACTTGGGCACAAGGTACCAGCCATGTGGCCTGACCAGCACAGTAATTCTTACAGATCCAAACCTGGAAACAGACTCTCTCCAAACCCAGAACAAAGACCCCAACAAACTGTCACAATTCCTGCAGAAAACATTGAGCATTTGCTCCCTTTTCAGAAACAGAACTCTTCAAACTCTCCCTACAGTAGCTTCTCTGGAGTGCTAGCTTTTTTTATATATAGTACAGAGCCATTTGTTTTCGAGCTACAAAGCTAGTTAGGTATCGCTGCTGAGACTTTTGCTCTTGTGCCATGAATCTCTGACACGATGACCATAAAAACGCACTGCAGGGGAACACTAGAGTACTCTAAAATATTAAATATTGATCCCTGGAATCTGCAAGGTTTTTTTTCCCCTTTAGTCTGGTTCTGTGATATATGTATTTATCTTATCTGCTCACCTATTTGATTACGCATACTGGAGGAAGTACCTGACACCAGTGCTTCAGCTACCTTATCAAAAAGTATTGCTGAAAGAAACCCTTAAAAATAGGGACCATTACCTGTTATTAATTCCTTTAGAGTATTATGCAGAGTCAACCCACAAATTAGGTCACGTTTTTAGAGCAGCACTCAGTGTGCCCAGCAACACGTCATCAATCAAAGGAAAGTAATGCATCAATAAGTTATCCTTCTCTCCTGATTCAAACAGACCTCTGTGACTTTGTAATGACTAAGAAAGCCATGCAGTTTCATCAGCTTTCTCTTCTGCTTCTTGTATCAGTTCCAGGTTTTGTGCTTGTGCGATGTCCAAATACCTCCGCATATGGGTGGTTTTGCTTGGTCAAAGTCAGGAACAGAAGCATAGCCAGGCCATCTACTGATGAACAATACAAATCACAGTATTTCCAGCCTCATGCTGTGCAGCAGGACAGTGGCTGGCTATAGTGATCCATCATACCTGATTTCAGCTTTATAGTCCTAGCTTTCACCCTGGGAATTGACTCATCTTCCCTAATCCCAAATCAGAGTAATTTCATATGCCTCTGGTAAGTCTGTCAAAATTTACTCAAGATGTTTTTAAATCATATTCGCTCCCAGCTCTTCCAGGTGCAGCTCCTTTACTCGCTAACTACAGGTGTAGCTGGAAGCAAGTCCTTTTCGTGAAACTCCACTATGTCACTACTGCACTTAGGGTATTCACGTGCTCACACTTGACATTTGTAACACAATCGTGGGATACAGGAAAAAGACCCAGTAGAGATTTGAATGTTAAACTCCAATGCACTCAATGAATAACATAGCTATTGGGTTATAATGCAATGTTTCAGTTGGCCAATACATAATTATTTTTAAATGGCAGAATAGCTTCAGCAGGGGAGCTAATCACAGACTTACCACAGTAGTTAGTTCACTGTCTATCATCTTGCAACTATAAATGAGAACATGCAAGCAGTCTTGATTTTTCAGATGCAGAGTGGGAATGTTTGAAATCTCAAATATTTTCACAGCTTTCTTCTTGCCTCCATTTTTTCATTCATGGAGGAAGACAGTAATCCACTTCACAAGCTGTACTTATGGCCTAGCACTGTCAAAGAGCCCCTCTGGGAAATAGAATCTGTTGTTTGTGACAACAAACTGCAACAGTCTGCTCTGTCTAGTGAGACCATAAAGGCTGCATCCACCCTAAGTTACCAAATGCAGCTCAGTCTTTATCTGCAATGCTCCTGTTTCTCCCATTCTGGTTATCTCCTCAGTAAACCCAATGTGCAATTGCCCTGAATTACGTGCCAGTTGTTCAGTGTGGGAGAACAAGAACGAAGCCAATGAGACCAGATAATGTTGATCCTGAGGGAAGCCAGGCAAGTAAGCTCACAGGAATTACCACTGACTTCTCCCAGAGAGGCGGTTTTGAACATTATTTTTATCCCAGCATATATCTTTAAAATATTTTTTTTTAATACAAAAACAGCCTTAGAAATAAACAATTGGCCTCAGTCATCATCCAGGCATGGTAAAATATTTAGATTCGTAACAAGCCTAAAATACATTTACAAGACCTCATCACACACAATTCCTTAAAATTCAGAAACAGTTTGCTATTGTGGTTTTCTGCATAAAGGATAGCAAAACCAAGAGAAATGTGTTGATTTCTGCTGTCTCATGCTGTTAAAATACTAGACAGACTATTATCGAGAAAGATGAAAAGGTGACAATTTAACAGTTCCAGAGAACTGAAAGTTTAAATGTAACTTCCAGTAAGAAACAACTGGAAAAAAAAAACATCTTAGGGTGACTAATTAGTCCCTAATCACCAAATTCTTGGGTGGAAAGATTTGATGATAAACTGCATACAAACCATAAATACTCTGCTAAGCTCCTCTTCTCCGAATCATCACCAATTAATATGCCCACTGAATTCTACATACACAAACACATCCTTTATGTACTGCATCACAAGAGGCAAGCTGAGCTGAGCTGAAACAACTCAGCAGGGGCCAGGAATCATTTCTGCCAGTAGTAAGAGAGACAGGATCCTGCTTATCACTTTGCAACTTCACAACAACAGCTGCTTTCTGGCTTCAAAGCCCACAAATTACAAGGTAATACTGAAATTTAAACCGAGGTATATTTTTTTGGTACCATTTTCCTGACAAAACCTTACATTATGTGCTGTTAAATGTCTTGTAAATGTTATATTACATAAATTAGTTGAAACACCTTACGCCAAGTCCTCCCTACAGCTTATGGTTTGATAGGTAAGCAGAAAAGACAGTCTGTTTATTTTTGAACTATGTGAAGATAGAAAGACCTGGCATGCTTGAAAAATCAGCTCAAAAGTGTTTTTAGAAAGACAGAGTAGCACAAGACATTAGTGATGGTAACAATTATAATAATAAGCACCAGACATGGATGGCAAATATTGCATTTCCTCAACTAGTAACTGCATTATGCCACACTACGAGCACAAAAACCACAAATATTTTGTTTTATTTCAATAACTTATCTCTCAGCCACTTGTTTTTTGTGTATTCTCACTTTCTTACTCTCCCCTAAAACACTGTAAAGGAAATTGTTTCCCTCAAAAGAAAAAAAGACTGCAAAAACCATTGCTTGGCTCTTTCATTATTCCACTTCTCATGGTAAGAATACATAAGTTTAAAAAGGAGCAGAAGCCACTCCTTTCTCTTTGCCCCAGTCTAACTACCAGATTCAAACAAGAGGATGAGGGGAGCTCCCATCCTTACTTTTCAGCCCTTTTCCTCTGTAGCCATCCTTCTCCCTCCAACTGGCCAGCAGCAGGGAGGAGAGCAATGCTCTCCCATTTAATCCCTGCTCTCAGTGGGGCTGTACATATGTGACTAATTGCAATTTAGCAAACACTTCTACTCTGCCTAGGGACCAGGCTCCAGCTTGCTTTACATCCACCGTGTCAGCTCTGCAGGGACAAAAACATCAGCACGTTTCCTTTGTAGATCAGGACTGATGGGGCACAATAAGCAGATCTATCAAGCAGATGCACGGTGGCTTTTGAGAGCAGAATGGAGCAAAAGATTACGATTACAAAATCACCTGTAATAATTCTTCCCTTTCTGATCTGAATTCCTAAGAGGCATTTTCCTCCCTTCCTAAAGCTCCTGAGCTGCAACGGCTCAGCTGTTAATGTCACTGTCTTTTGAAACAGGTCATGCTAATGGCAAGCTTGCTTTGGGCATATTGCTGCAAGCTCATCAATATGCATGTTTGCTCTCTCTCCGTTCATTTGTTTCTCCATTTACTTTGAAGTTCCCTCTCTGGAACCTGTGCTGCTTTTTTGTGTTAAAGACTCTTGGCTGGCATTTCTCAGCTCGCTGCGTCTCTGGTTGTTTTCTAGGATGGAAATGGGACCGAATGTTGCAAAAGTCAGTTAATAGCACCTCAGGTGACATTTGGTGCCCAGCTGAATTAATTTCTTGGCCTCCTCACCCTCACTGCTAAGAGAGGTTCTTTCTACTTGCTCTCAAGTTGACCATTTACATTGCAAATTTTAGGGCAAGGAACATCTCTGTATTAGTCAAGCATCTGCCCCAGGGTAGTACAGCCCTCACTGTGCTTCTACAAATAATAACACCACCTGGCTTACCTTAAGTCCCTAAAGGTCTCTTCCACCTGAAAGAGCTATTTCCAGCATGGGAGGAGAAATCAACTTTGACTCAGATATCTGATTCTCAGTGTGATAATGGAAAGTGATTCACCTGTCTTTTATTTTTGGCTTTGTGATTCAGGAGCAGCTCATTGTTCTGGTGACACAATCAGTCATTACTGGGAACTTCTGTGAGGGGGAGGAGTAAAAGTATTTATATAATATTCAGCGGTCGTTTTATATTAATATCTCTCCCCAAACAGATCAGTCCCAATATTGTCCTCTGCAATAGGCCCACGTCATCCAAGGTTATATTGGGCTGTAGGACTGGCTGAGGGTCCCTCACACAAGAGCCAAGAAGGCTCTAGTCAGAAGGTCAGTGGCATCCAACACCTTTAACACACAGGTTCTTGCAGTTCACATAATCTACTGGCATGTACCTCATCTGATGCAACATAGCATCCATCTCACAGCCACTGCCTGAGGAGCCTGATTTTGGTCTAGATCTACTGCTGCACAGCCTTGGCTTAGTAAGTACATATTTTCCAACAGGACCAGTAGCAAGGATGCAAAGTCATCTCAAAATCCATCACACACTACAATACAGTAAACAGCGACAAAGCAGAACAGTCAGTACAGAAATAGCAGTGCTAAGAGCCCGTGTGGCCACCTGTGAAAGAGCTAACAGATAGAGCTGAGAGTACACACCAAAATGTTTTCTTTTTTGTTTTCTGGGGTTTTTTTCCCAAAATTACCTTGTTTACTTGTTTTCAGCAACTTAAAGTAGACATAATCTATCTCAGCTAGCCCTGCAAATTCGTGGTTATTGCACACGAAAAGTAAAACTGAATACCTGGAGATTAGTGCGTTTAGCTTTGCTCTTATTAAAAACAATGGAAAAACACCTAAAGCTCTGTGATCGACACATCATAGTCATCTGCAACCTGAAAATACAGTCAGTTCTAATAAGACAACGCACGTCACTCCATCAGCCAAAGAGGAGGACAGATGAAAAAGCATGCCACAAAAAAAGATTTTGACTCACAGTGGCTAGTTTCTGAACATCTTCATCAGATGCTCCCAGTGAAGCGAGTCCTATCTCTTGTGAAAACTGTGCAAACTTGGGATCAGCAAGTAGAGGCACATGTCCCAAGAGTTCATGGCATGTATCCCTAAGGGAATAGAAATTAAAAGAGAGTCATTACAGAAATTAATACCATAATAATTTCATAATTAATTTAACATAAGCCATTTTACATGGGTCTAACCTCTACTTTAAAAATCTTACCATGAAATATTTTTTTTTACAGTGTAGTAAATCTTCCCTGTGTATGGCTCTGTAGAAACATACAGGTTTGCTTCTATTAATGTTATATGTCATTTAACCCCACCTGTTCCATGATTTCCCCATCATTTCCAGATTGAGTGGGAGGGCCTGGTCACTGCTGTCCTTCAGGCTTAGCACCATCATGCTAAGAGAACTGAACTGCCCAAAGGAAATCCAGGTGTCTCACAAGTACAGTTTTCAGCATTTCTCTCCACATGAATCAAATTCAGAACCCAACACACTCCCTCTTCCTCTTTTCTATTCCCCTTTCTGCATCTGGGTACAACTTCACAACCAAATATTTTGCCACTTGCCACTAGAGAGTCAGGGCAATATTTACAGAGGTTTCTGTGTGCTTCATTCCTCATCCAGTCCTGAGTTCCTACTGCAATTACTGGGTACTTTTGTTACGTGGTTCACTTTTCACCAAGCAAATTTCAGAAAAAGCAGAGAACGCAAATCGTTTCAGAAAGAACTGCTGTTCACACCTGTAAGTGCATTATTAGTCACTACAAAGTACAGATATAAGTGTACAAAAAACTGCTAACCAACCTAACAAAAGTGCACATGCATCATCTACAGAAGCTCTCAAACAATTCAGAAAGTTTTGGTGCATTTGTTCACAGAAAATAATGGACTTGGTAGTAAAAGTTCACTTTAAAAATCGGATCTGACATTTCCTTTGCTTTTGTCTCTTCAAAGACATTTCTCTTTCCCCCTTTTTTTTTTTCCCCTAAGCTGTAAACAAATGTTTAAAAGGCAGGGAGAAAACATCAAGTTTTCTACCTTCTATCCAAAATCATCCAATTTGTCTTTTATAAACTATTTTTGTTCGAAAAGACACAAAGCTTGACATTCCAGATAAATCATGAACAGATAAACAACCCGCTATTCCTCTATATAATTTAAAGTCTTCTTACTCACTACTCTTCACCAAGAAGTCCACACCAACTATGTCTAGGTAGATAGCAGTAGAGAGATTCTGAATTAATGCAAATGAACATTAGCATTTTTGTCATTCCTACCAAAAGCTTATCAAATATAGTTCCAGTATTGGTGGGTTACATACAAACCTCTCTTCTCAGCCCAGATGGCCTCACTGACAGGTGCTTACCAACACTTGCCCATGTTATATTCACACTTTTTGGTGAGACAAGCACCTCCCTGAAGTTGTGCATGACAAGTTTGAGCCAACCTCATATATGAGTAGTTCACTTAACATTACAGAGGAATTACCACATCTCATTTTTCTTCCTTCCTAGACACACGTATTTCCCAAAGAAAAAGGAATACACTTGTGCCTGACATGATAAAACAAACACAGTCCATGGACACTGACTAGAGATTCAGCTGTAGCAATACAGGGTGAGTGCTCAAGTTTAGTGTGCACCATTGTTTTTAGTCAACACCCATGAAACATGGTTGATATGTACAGCTGGCTAGGAACAATATCAGACATCATATCTACATAAGGAATATTGTCTGCATTTGTGTTCCACTGCCTGGTAAAGCTTGTCCTTCCTCCTGAAATAAGATCTTTCCTCCTTTGATTCTACATCACTGGATGTCCTTTCAGAGCCTGGGAAATTCCCAGTTTCTTAAAAAGCAGGTGGTAATAAGGTTTTTCTCTTATGATCTCTACATACTTTTGGTGATGCTCTGTCTTGCAAGATAGTCAAAGTTCCCTACCACAAGACTCGTAGCTTAGATACTACTCCCTTCCTTGCTGGAGCTCAGACTTGAAAGAATCTGCTGGCTCTGGATGGTATCTGTCTCTTTGTCCAGGAGATGGTGGATCATTTGAGTGGATAATCATTAAAGGTTCTGCAGTAGATCATCACTCTTCTTTATTAATTCAGTTCCAGTTACAACAATTTATTCTGTCATCTCCTGAAAGGTCTGGTTTGCTGACGATACAAAGCAGGGAAATGGAGTTTGCATTCTGTTACATCCAGAGAATTCACAGTACCAGACAACTGACTGAAAGAACCTGACTCCTCCAACCATCACCTTTTCCGACACAGAATCAGGCCACAGAGCCCATTCTCTGGAAGTCCAGAACTCTAACTCCATTTCCCACCTTCACTAGAGAAATCAACACTGATTGCCGAGCACTTCATCTACACTGCACTGCATCAGTCCCAATATATTTAAGGTAACTTCCTATCAGTAGATCATATAACAAGAGAAAAGAAGAAATAGTGGGACTAGCTCCAAGTTTCTGGCTTCAGGTAAGCATACTTGTCTCCAGGCAGGCTTCTACAGCAGCATCACCATATTTAGTAGCCAAGTTAGTGTCTACATCTCTGGAGGTAACAAATAAGTGAAGATGTGTTATTTCTAGTTCTGCACTGGGACACCGGCTTTTTGTGTCACTTCCATCCTTGCAGACAAAATGAGACCAGACAAAGCCTACCTCCATTAACTTGTCTCTCCTGGCAAGGGGAAGAGGATGAGGAGGCAAACGGTACTTATCTCATACCTTTAGCTTCTAGATTCTTCCATTAAAACGATGCAAAGTACTACTTTGAATGTGCAGTTATATAGAGGAGAGCTTTATACAAAAACATATGAAAAACAAACAACAAACATCAAAAAACTCCAAATCTTCCAAGCAGAACCATGAACCAGCATTTGGGATTGTCATTGGAGTCTCTTAGATTTCCCTGCCAGTCTGGCCCTTTATAGATAGTCTAAACAGTATAATTCTTCACGTAACTACCAAGGCTTGATTCTTTTGTTTTGTTTTATTCAGAAAATAATTAAGTTCCTTTAATTTATTCACACACATTGCTCAGAGAAAATAAGATTTCTGTAATGCACTTTTCACAGCAAAAGATTTTTCTTGGAGTAAATTAGTTAGCAGAGCAGAGGAAATCTATATAGCTCTGTGAATGCAGTAGAAACGTAATGAAACTCGGGAAGAAATGTTTTAAAATGCATATAGTAGTGATACAGATCAAACCAAATGAACTTTCTAATTTGTATCTAGCTCTATAGCCTGGGTGTTAAATCTGATGGAAAGCCCACTGAAGTCAAAGAGAGTCATTTTACCAGGTTTATATCATTGAAATGCAACATTCACCAAGCCAGAGACCTGCAGCAAACCTCATTATGGCCCCATATATCAACCAGCAGATCTCAGGGCATTGCAGCTGCTGAGGAAGATGAAGAGCTGTCCTCACTCAAGCCAATTTAGTTTTGCTGCTGATTTCAAAAAAAGCCAGGATTTCACTCTGCATTTCTGATAATACTTACTATGTGCTCTATCTTATGAAAAAAAATAAGCACACTTAAAAAGGGTTTTTCAACATTTTCCCACGAAGTTCCTGATAGTCAGTACACATCATTTATGTGAACAAGCAGGTCTGCAGAAAGAGAGTAACATCTCTAGGAAATGACAACTTATTTCCTCTGTTAGTCATATTTAGATGTGTTAAGACCATAACCTGGATTTTTAAGTTCTGCCCAAAAAAGGAATAACAATCTTCATTTTAACTGAATTATTATTACTACACAGTGACATTTCAGACACCATGACCAGAAATGTTACCAAAAAGTAGTTTCCTTTACTACTAAGGATCAGTTATGATACACTGCATAATTCTGAATTAAGCAGCATCCTGAAAACTACAGGAGTCTCAAATATCCAAATCAATGAACCAGAGAACATCATCAAAAGCACAGATGCACTTAATTGTTTCCTAGATGTTCCTTCCTTAGTTCCTGTTGGAGTTATGTACATAAATCCTCTATCAATAGATGAAAATGTTCTTCTAGTTTGTATTAAGTTAATAAACGTCATCATTCTTCTGCTGAAAGTTGGCAGGAGCTGCAATCTGAGACACTGGCTTCCCACAGGAGAGGAAATCGGTGGTGCAAAACCTGATACTTCCTAAGGATATTTGAAATATATATCCAAGCCCTTCTTTCAGGACTTTACATTGTAACAATTTGCCTAAAACCTGACGAGGTTAAAGTTCTAATTACAGAGGTTACAGAAGTGAGCTCCAGAGATTACCACCCCTTTCTCAAAAGAAACAAAAAGTAGCCTCATAGCATTTCAGGGAACACTCTGCCCGGCTCACAGGCTGAGAAAAAAAGTAGGTAAGTGTGTAACAGCACCACCTGGTGACTCCTGCCAGAATTATGTTAGAGCATTTTTAGATACAGCTTAATATGCAGTTCTGTTAATCCTTTTATATTCAAAAATATTGCTCCATGGTTTCAGCAGTCTACTCATGAAATCAAAGTTAGGCATGGGTCCAAATGTTTACAGGACTGGAGCTGAACACATATATATGAACACTTTGTGTAAATTTTTGGCAAAAAATAAAACACACTCAAATAGCCCAAGCTGACTAAACAACAGCTATGATTTCATGCTAACTGCTTGATGACTGTTTCACTGTGAAAATGTCATTCCTCTGGTTACAAGATCAGCAGATGCCTTTGGTAAAACTACCTCCATATTATCTAACTGACATGTATTGTTCTGTTATTACTCCAGAGAGCTCATCATATATAAAACAAGAACTACAATCTCTTCGATCATCTTTTCGTCCCACTTTTCATCAAGAGACCAAATGCCAAAGTATTTCATCCAAACTCGTAATATTCTGTTTTGGAAAAACTGCAATGCTGTCCCATGAAAGTCATGATTCAAGTGTGTCTTATTTCCATCATGTTTCCTATAACAGGCTTCATATCTAATATCCTCTCTGGGTGAGAGAATAGTGCCTCAAGACTTGCTTGCATTCTGTTATAGGGGAGAAAGGAAGTTCAGCTGTGGAATCTGGCTCAAAAAAAGATAAGTGGGGACACAGAAGACCGAATTATCATTTAAAAGCATTTTTTTTTCAGGAGATTCAGGCCTTTTTTTCCAACTTCTTTCCTTAGTTGTCCAACAGAACGTAAAATTTTAGACACTTTTTCAAAATGTTTAGTTGAAAACATCGCTTTCCACTGAAATAGAATTCAGATAGAATTTTCTGACCCACTGTATAAATAACCTAATTATTTAAGACTCTTGTAAAAAGTCCTAAAGAAGTCTTTGAATTAAATTCTGGCTCATCAATGTGAAGGGTGTTGTCATCAACAGTGTAAGTAGATTTTTACATTTGTAGGAAGGTTCCTCTTTTCAATCTTGACCAATTCAATTGGATCTTTTAAAAATCTAGTGAGCATGTTTTTTCAGCACTAAAGCAAATGTGGCAACTTACGGTTCTGGTGTGTAGAGAGGATCTGAGCCATGTCGTATGTACTGAGTACAGTGAAAAACTCTGTATGCTAAGCCAGCTAAAAAATCTCGGGGAGAGAGGTATCCAGCAACTGGTCTCACTGTGAAGCCAGATCTTTCTGAAGTGAAGGAGATAATAAAAGACCATATTATATATCTCACTATATCAGTTTCTGAGGACAGGTAATGATCTGTGGTGTTCACAAGAAGCAGGGATTGAGGAAAGTAAGCCTTTCATTACAAATTTTGTATTTCTTTTAGCTAAAGATTTTACATGCATATCTGGGACAAAATGCTATTTTTTGCTATTTTTCTCATATCATTTAACAGCACATAACATTTTTTTCCAAACACACATGTTTATAGTATTTTCATTCTTGAGGTCCTGAAGCTCCTGAGCAAGAGGATTAAGGAACAAGGGTATGTGTCTGAAGGGACTCTTGAGGAGAAATGTAAATCTTAAATGAACTTTTTCATGTCTTTTCCTCTAGAGTTAAAAACAGCACATTCACATCTGCCACTTCTTCCACATGGGATGCATTTATTTCTGTTACAGATTAAAAATAAGGGTATTTTCAAATTTATGTAAAATACTGATGCCTTAAAAATAACATGAAAGAAAAGTACCAGATCACCTATGGAGTCCCAGTGATTTTTTTAATAAAGTACAAATATAATTACTAGATTCATCAGATCTTGGGTACTCAAGAAAGCTTCATATTCATCAGGCTGTACAACAATGTGCCACACCTACTCTCCTCTTTAAATTGAGTTATCTTGGCATTTTATCCCCTCTTTTATCTGCCGGGATGTTTGGGGGCTGCCCACTGCAGTTATCAGAATTCCCACCCTGTGACAATGAGAAGAGTAGAGCTAATTCTTCCCTTTCTTTTTTTTTACTGAAGGACTTTTCTCCCTGTGCAAGACCACATCATGTGATGCATCTTCAGCTGTTTAATTCCTCTCCGCTTCATACTTGCAAATACATATACATACAAAAACATATACAAAAACATATACAAAAACATATACAAAAACATATACAAAAACATACACATACACATACACATACACATATACATATACAACTGTCTTGGATCAGCAAACTCTCTGCCATGGAAAATGTCAAAAAAACCCCAATACTTCAGACTAAACTCCTTTCATTTGATGTGCTTTGTATTTCTTACTAAGAGAAAGGAGTATTTTCATTAAATCATATCTATTAACAAGCCAAATATGAATCTTACCTTTAAGAAAAATAGAAACATCTTCCAGCTGAGGCACATTATCCTCTCTGTATCCACAGTATTTGGTCAGCAGAGGAAAGTTTTTTAAGTATTCACGACAAGCATGAGTGGGATACAGTTTACTGAGCTCCCTAAATATCACTCCCCATGTTTTAATTTCTTCAGCTGTGTACTCCACTCTGGGAATGGGCTGACCACTGTAAAAAAAATAAAATAATACAAAACACATTTAAATACGACCAGATTCTAGACAGACCATGGATGGCAAAATTTCTGTGAAAAGTATTATTTAAATAAATAAAGGCAGATAGAACCTATCAAAACTATTAAAAACTGTTTTAAAATTACAACTATGTGCTTTTTTCCTTAGAATTTCTTCTTGATAGTATGTTATATATTACATTTACTTCTTAAGAACCATATCTCTTATTAAGCAATAAGATTATTTCTTAATCTTCACATATATCAAACTAGAAAGATGGATTTCTTATATGCCATGTTCCTACACCAGAGTAATATTTCTCTGTTTATTACCACTGATGCCTTTACAAGTGGTTAGCTGAAGACCATGATTCAGTCTAACCTGTAGATTCAAGAAGACTTTTAGCAGACTGCATGCTCTACACATTCTTTAAAATACGTAATACTCACACAACACCATTACCTAACATTTTACAAAGTGAAGATTAGGCAATTGCATAAATGTTTAGAAATGTGTGGACCCAATTAAAATATACTTATTTACTGTTTGAACTGTTGCTTACATATGCAGATATGTTTGGAACCCCAAATTCATGCAGGACTACATCACGAGGAAGCTCATCTCAAAGCCAACAGCTTAGCCTAGGTGAAATAAGGTTCTAAATAGATCTCTCATTTTTCATTCCTCTGCCCCATTACCCTCGCACAAATGCACAGAACTTGAAAAGCAGGAGCCTTCCAGGGTACCTCCTAATCTTTCTTTGACATCTAAGGTTTGCCATGAGTGTTTACAATGAATTCAAAAGTGACTGCCAGCATGAAAAGTGTGAAGGGCTCCTTCCAGTTCACACTGCCTTGCATTTTGCTGTAAGGAATTTCTTGTGCCATGGTCACAGGCCATCAGCTCACATTATGAATTCCCCCTAGAAACTTTATAATCTTTCTCTAGATTTGATGCTCACAGTCTGTGAATCTGTATGCAATCTGTGCAATCTGCCTTCTCTTCAGGTATCCTCTGTTAGAATCATTTAGGTTGGAAAAGACTTTTAAGACCGAGTCCAACTGTTAACCTAGCACCGCCAAGTCCACCACTAAATCATGTCCCTAAATGCTACATCTGCCCATCTTTTAAATGCCTCCAGGGATGGTGACTCAGCCACTTTCCTGGGCAGCCTGTTCTAATGCCTGACAACCCTTTTGGTGAAGAAATTTTTCCTAATTTCCAATCTAAACCTCCCCAGCACAACTTGAAGCCATTTCCTAGACTGTTTTCCCACACTGTAATGAAGTACAGATTGACAAAGAGATTCACATCCCCTTCCACCCCACCAGTCCCTATCTCCCACTCCCCTGTCATGGGGCTGGCAACATGAGCGCTCCCAGCCCAGTGCTGCAGCTTCCTCAGTGTTGCAGACAGTGGCTCAACAGGTGAATTTGACACAGGAAATCCCCCTACAGCAGGAAAATTGCAGCGCTGGGCTTTTGCTAGGGTTTGTCTCTCCGTCTCAGCTGTTGCCAGGTTCATAACCCTGCTTACACCATATGAGGTAACAAGGAATGAGCCCTCCTGTCACATGTGATTGCTGCTATGCAGTCCCTACACACAAAGAGAAGAGCATTCACCCTACATTCATTGTGACTGTCACACAGAATCACAGAATCACAGAACGTTAGGGATTGGAAGGGACCTCAAAAGATCATCCAGTCCAATTCCCCTGCCGGAGCAGGAACACCTAGATGAGGTTACACAGGAAGGCGTCCAGGCGGGTTTTGAATGTCTCCAGAGAAGGAGACTCCACAACCTCTCTGGGCAGCCTGGTCCAGTGCTCTGTCACCCTCGCTGAGAAGAAGTTTCTTCTCAAATTTAAGTGGAACAAAGTGTCCCTTCATCTTTATTGAAAACTTACTATTTATTCCCCTTGCCTTTCACTACATCGAAGTATTTTGATCCATGGCGGTTACCCATCAGTCAAAGGCTACTTTGTATGAGGTATTCATACTTGTTAAGGACTCATTGAACATCCAATACATCCGATAGTTCCCTTTCAGCCACTCATTTGCAGACATGACAAGAATTGCAAAATATTTAGTGAAGCATTTCTCATCAACAGAAGCTGTGCTAGGTCCATGTCCATTCTGCGATGGGAGACAGCCCTTCAGGTCTAGTATCTGGCTTCACCTTTACACTTTGTCATTTTTAAACTGCCTGCCAGCTCATGGAAAGCATAACACAGCTATTCCAAATTATACCATACATGACAGATATAAGCAAGTTGTTCCTCCATCCACCTAGGGCTGCCAGAATACTGTACAATAATCTCCTCCCTCTTCCTTAGACCTGACCCCTGTTACAGACACTGCCAGTACAGGTCAGCACTGGCCCAGCAAAGAGGAAGATGCGTGTGCGCCAATGGAAAAACTCAGATTTCTATTTAGCCTGTCACTAGAGAGGTATAAACACCATCAAGGATTTGAAGCTTGTTCACTGCTCACTAAAAGGTTTATAACTTAGTTATTGGTTCAATTAATTCATTAGTACTGAAGTAAGGTTCACTGAGCATTAATTCCTTAATAGGATTTATGCCTAGGAGAGCTGACCTTATTTCCAGCTGATCATGATACTGCTTTCTCTATCAAGAGGATCAAGGCAGCCAGACTTGAGGGAGGAGTTATGCTGTTCTCACTCAGCTCTGCAAATCTCATTTTTCTCACCCTCTTGCTTCAACAAGCAAGACCCACCTTGTGCTCAAACATTTCCATAAATCATAGGAATGGCCAGCCTGCATAGCCAGTTTTCTTGTGACTGTGAGAGATGACTCTACAAGCACACCTATCCTGAAATTTTATTTCCCCTTATTAAAATAGGGTCTTTCCATTTTGCCATGGTCATGAGCTATCAACTCATATTGTGAATTCCCTCTTAAACCTCACATTTTTCCTCCAGATTTAATTTTCTCAGCACTATTGCAATCCCTGATCAGTCTCAAAGGTCTAATTAGCAAGATTAACACATTTTCACTATCTTCAGGACAGAAGCTAAGTGAAGGAGGGAGGAATATTTTTTTTTGGTCCATTTATTTCATACAGCTGATCTTCACTGCTATGCTCTATAAATGTGTCTTTCCCTTTAAAACCCAACACCAGCAAGTATCTGTTCCTCCAAGTTCATTTCCTAGTGTCTTTCTCTCTCTCTCGCCACTACAGAAGCCTTTTATGTTCAACCAAAGCAGAACATCTACCACTATGCAACAGCAGCAATACTTAAAGGAAATGCTGATACAGGATTTTCAACTCAACAGTTTTTTTTATAAAGCCAATTCCTTGCAGCCAATTCTTTGCAGCCAAATTTGTTATTTTTTTAAGGAAACACTTGTGTAGGTTTTTTATGGTTGGTCTGGTTTTGGTTTTGTTTTTTTACACTGGAAAATGACAAGTAGAAATGCACCAAGTCTCAATAAATTATTAGGAAGGTCACTTAAAGGGAAGACACAGAGGTTCAAGGCAATGCTCTGAATTTACGCCTAAGGGAAGGAGACTTTACAACAGAGCTGTTCTTTTTGTATAAATAAGTAAATAGTCATTACACCACAGAAGAGGGCATTATGACAGTGCAACACAGCGTCAAGACACCTCAATTAATTCTGAGCACCACAGCATGGGTTGCAGAAAGAGCTGAGCTGTAGCAGCACCTCTCTGAGCTGCTTTACGTTTCCCCAATGTGGCTCAGGTTGAGTTGCAGGATGCTGAGAGTAAACATCTCCCTGGGCTGTCTCTACAGCCACACCTGGAGTGAAACCTGGTACAGCCCAGTAGATCTGGCCCATCCCTGGGATTAAGGTAGCCACTGCATCAGACTTGAGGAGTATGAATGAGATTTTGCCACATCATAGGTAACTGCCCTAATCACTGGGCTCCCAGCCATTTTGTGGTCACTGGCTAAAAATATTTGAAGCATCTTGTTTTCCCTCTGTTATTAACAACAGGAAGAGTTTGAAATCTTATAAAGGTTTGAAAAGATTAGTGGAATGAAGGAGTACTTTGCAGAAGTTTTACTGAAGTACAAGATCTGGCCCCCAAATAACCTCTGTTTCGGGTTGATGATTTTTGTAATGCCCTCAAAAACTAAAGAAGGAAAAGGTTTTTCCTTTTCTTTATCTGGTTTTCTGGCAATATGCAGTATTATTTTACCTGATTTTTGTGAAAAGATGTTTCTCAGTGGTTTCAGGGTGAAAAACCCCAACCTTTCTAAGCAGAAGACCAACCACTGCTTAGCAAGCCAGCTGCATGATCTTTCCAGCACTTAGACAGCTGGGAGGGAGAAGGAAAGAAGCTATTTCCAGCGACTTGGCAGCTGTGAAATACATGACACCACTGCTATCATCATGGGTAAATGGAGAACTATCCAACTTACTGAAAGAGCTCAAGGAGCACACACCACCTGCCCTTATCCACAGGTATCTGCTTGACATTTCACACTGCAATAAACACTAGACAAGATGAACTAACTCTACAGTGAGCATTAAGCTGAAAAAAAGATAATAAATCAATCAGCTGTAAACAAGCAAACAAAAAAAACCTGTCTCAATTTACATTTGAAAGCTGGCTAAACTTAGGACTTACCTGGTCAGCCTAGGAAGCTCCTCTACCAACAAGCACCCTGCCCCCAGCAGCTAAGTGTGCCGGATGAATGTCATGAGCACCCAGCTGAACAAACGCTACTATGGGCAGTAAAAAAGGGAACCAACACTAGCACTTACACATTTATTCTGACAGGATGTGCCTTCTACAAAGGGAGAAAAAAGCTGTTGTGTTTTATATTATTCAAACAACATAGAAATCTCAAAGGAGAGAAATGAAAAACCTGAATAAGTGTGGTAAAATGGAAAAAAGCATGAAATTAGTGTGTTCTTTCCCATGAAAATGAGAGCTTAAAAATACCTAGAGTATGATTAGAATTACTTGAATGCTTCTGTGACAAGAAAATTTCAATCCAGTAGGTATTTGTAGGTAGCACACAAAGTTTCCTAACTTCCAGGGATGGAGGCAAATTAAAAATACTGACTTGACATGGGGGGAGGGAAGGGGGGAATCTAAATGAGAAACCATGTGTATTTGTGCACAGACACCAGCTCCACAGAGAAATCCACTGACTGAATTCTGAGATATTTAGAGCCGTGTTGGCAAAATTGATAAATGGCATCTTGCAGTGTCCAATATAGTAAGCACATGAAAAGAAAATAACAGTTTGGGGTCCTAGCGAGCTCATCAAACTACGTATGGACACTAGATATGTGAAATTCAGCAGTGCATCTGTTTGTCCTTAAGACATGCAAGCATTTGTAAAAGAGTTTAAGTTTAAGCAGCTATGAATAAAATGTCGAAGAGGTAGAGCTTACCTATCAAATGCTTTACTTGCCTATATCTGTACCAAAAAATGTAACGGGATTTCAAGCATCAGGTTTGTCATTTATAGCCTACACTAAACTAATCAAAGTTTAAAAGATGACATTGTCTACTGTAGAGAGTTATCCTACAGAATTAAATAGAGCATGAATTCTAACTAGTCAGCAGCATGGGGAAGAATTACGCTAGTACTTACTATTTATAGCTCATGGCAACATCCACAAAGTACTTTCTTCTCTGTCGATAGACATTGTCTTTAAATCCCTTAAGCAAGAAAGAAGAGAGAAATTTACAATATGCACAGAAAATTAGCTGGAAGAATTATAAAATACATCATTAAAGGGTTTATTTACCACCAAATTATATTGTATTTTGATTAAAATAAGGATTTCTTCACGTCTTCCCCACCAAAGTCTTACAGGTGTTTTTTCAGGACAGGTTTTAGCATAGGTATAGTCATTCATCCAAGATGTTCAAAAAGGGAAACTTTTTCCTTGCATTTTGCCTCACTCAGGTTTTCCTTAATCTGAATGGAGATATACACACAGGCACAAAGCAGAGTAATTGACCTATCCTTATTGCATCTTTCTTCACTAGAAGAATCAAGCACCCAGAGTTCATACGCAACTCATTTTGAGGATGCTAATTCAGCAGTTGCCATCCTAACCAACACATTAAAAGACTGAACTATCAGCCTCCAGCAGCAAATATGCATATTTCTCCAAATGGAGTTACAGAGGAAGGGCTTGTGGGCTACAGTAGGCTCGTGCCTTTTGCATATTAAGTGCAAAAGAGCTGTATAACACATTCACACCCGCCAGTTACAGCCCTTTGAACAATGCAAAACTGAAACAAGATCTCTTCTACATCTATAAAAGATGCAGACATTTCAGGCTTTTGACTATTTTTTACTATTTTCAAGGCAGAACTGCCAACCTCTTGAAGATGAAAAAGGTTAAAGAGTTACCTAAGTTTCCCAATTAGTAGCCCAGAAAGCACATTTAAGTTTTCCCTAGTCAGAGCTGAAAAGTAAAATGCATCTTTTCCTTAGTGCTCACATACACAAACACAAATCACTGAAGGTGATGAAAAGATAATGTTGTTTGATTTGAAATGAGTTTCCAGAAAACTCAGAAAGCATTTTACTGCCCCATGACCAAAGCTGCACTGCTGGGGCAGAGTAAGGAAGGATGTCAAAGGACTGCGGAAAACCTTCAAGTCTCCACTCCTACACAGAAAAGTTTTTTGACTGGCAAAATGTTGCAGTAATTTGGGGGAGGGTCCTTGTCTGATTAATACATTTTGAGAAAAGCATTCAGTTACTCAGCTGTAGATGGCTCTTGAGAGCCAAAAGGGGATGTACAGCAGCACAGGGGATTTAAAAGCCTGTCACGTGTAGTGAAACTGAGACTGAAACTATTAGCCAATATGGAGTGGGTTAGGGCTATGCTGCTGAAGTGGTGGTGTGCTGGTTCTGTAATAGGGTAATTCTCTTTGGTCCTCTGGCACCTGCATGCCACCACTAAGGAACAGGGCAGGCACCAGAAGTGGCCTCTGAAAGGCCAGTCAAAGATTTTACAGCTTCCCCCCCATCTCTAATACCTATCATGCTGCATAGGCTAACAAATGGTGTGTAAATTATGTTTGTAAGAGCTCCCCCAAGTGTAAAATATATATTCATATAATGCAAATGCCTTTTTTCATTGTCTGTAAAACTGAAGGCAGATTTTCAGTAGAGCACTCAAGTATTTAATGAAGGCACCAGCTCAGAACATAAAACAGCATCAAATGGCCCATTGCAGTCATCAACTCAAGGCTAGAACAAGCTGCCACTACAGCCCCTGTTTGAACCAAATTACTGCTAATGGCTGAAGGTAATCACCAGACTTTTCCACTCTGAGAAAATGTGAGGTGACTCCTCATCTGTCATCAAGAAGAAGACGGCAGAAATTTTGATCCCAGCTCACACTCCCCAGCTGCGGGCCCACGCTGGAAACCAAGCGAGGTGATGATGCTTATTGTGGCTGATACACAGGTGGGTGACACCAGAGACAGGGAAGTGGGGCTGCCAGGGGACATTGTGATGGTGTCAGTTTGCCTGTGTGTGCCGACATGAGGGTCTGAGCTGTGAAGCAGATAGGACAGAAGGTCTGAGTGCCATCTCTGCACTGACATAGAGCTCCAAACCCAAGGCCATCAGGAGCACCTGCCTCTCCTCGGACAAGGCAGTCACCAGGGAGGAGCCCCCACAGGTGCTGTAGTATAGGGGTATAGCACAGATCCATCACCAGAGAGTCTCCTGAACTGAACTGATCTTTCTGCAGTCACTTGCAAGATAGCTTACAGCTACAGTTTAATCTGATGCTACAAGAAGACAGTCTTATGGTCAGGTATCTTAGTTCATTACCTACTTCCTTCCAGGTGGAAATTTCCTATAATACCAGTTTAATCCAGCCTATTTTACTTCAGAGTACGAATGAATGGAACTAGTTACCACCAGTGTCTCTCAGTCAAGTAGTCCAAAGGTAGAAACTTGGTTTTATAACAAGTAAAAATGTTGTAACACAAATGCTTGCAATCATCTGCCTTCTAAAGACTCAGAAGTCAAGCATTTATAGACATCAGTCAAAAGAATTAAAACAATAATAAACCTATTTTTTTTGCCTTTTGAATTGAGCATTTGGGACTACTACAGATTCAACTTGTGTGAAACACAGCCGTGTGAAATGCAGGCATCTCCTGTCACCAAAGTCAGGAAACAATGCGAGACACCTCTCCGTCTGCTGCCTTCAAGCGGAGATAGGAACACAGTGCTCTGTTTTATTTTGCAATTAACTCCTGAGTGCCCAAGGAAGCCTTCCTTCTCTGACACCTAGGTTAATATCACTTAATATCACTTCTTACCTAAGAGCTACTTGTGGCAGAACTGAAGGTCACATTGACCTAAACTCTTCAGAGTTTGAAACCTTTCTACCAACTTGTTAATTAAATAAATTAATTAATTAAAGCAGTACAAAAGGAGACATAGTTGTTAAACAGTGAATAAGTTTTCTGGAGGACCTCCTTTTAATTCACTGAAACTACTGAAAAGAATTAAATTCCCACTTTCTGAAAACCATATGCTCAAAAGAGTCCTCAGAATCAGCAGTTAACGGGGTTTTTATTTGACTGCCAAATAACCTGAACAGATTATCTAGAAGAAAACTATGTTACACTTACGGGGTGATCTGCATCCAGCTCAGATCCATACATCAAAACTCGTTGTGAGCATTTGTCCAATTCAGATATCTTCTTGGGGAACCAAGGGACACAGTCGAGATCTGTAGATGACAGAACATGAGTTGAAGGTACTGGAGTTTATGGCTGTGGAGGTACCTGTGCAAAACATTTGTCAGTGTCTAAACCAAGTGATACAAAAGCAGCCTTGCCTTCTTCATCAGTCCAGATGTTTTCTGGTGGATTGAGAGATACAATATTAGTTTGAAACTTGAGCAACTGGATTAGTTCATTAAACTCTTTCTTACTGCAGTCACAGTCCACAAAAATTTCCACCTCCGAGTTCCTTCTCTTCGATTTTCGTGATTCAATATGAACCATACTCACATGCTTTTCCTGTGGAAAGACGAAATAGCATATGAAATACAGACATACCAACTAGAAGGGGAATACCAATGTCAAGTTCCTCAGGAAAGTTTTTCCCAGTTATTACAAGGTGTTTTCATTGGAAGTACTTACTTTGGATCTACATAACTGGTTAGAGATGCTTAATAAATAATAAAGACAAAAAAAATATATAGTGAATGTAAAAATACTACTACCGTTTTTAATGAAGAAAGTTAGCCAATGGTTAACCAATGGTTTAACTTTCTCTAACAAGGTAATCTTTTATAAAGGACAACATTACTTCATAATTTTTAAAAATAAAAATTGTTAATGCAATTGTATATTTACCTTTGTTAAACATGAAATGCAACTTTATTAGGCAAAGTGCATAGTAGATAGAATGAGGGGGAATGGTTTTAAGCTGGAAGAGGGTAGATTTAGACTAGATATTAGGAAGAAATACTTCACTGTGAAGTTGGTGAAACACTGGCACAGGTTGCCCAGAGAAGCTGTGGATGCCCCCTCCCTGGCAGTGCTCAAGGCCAGGTTGGACAGGGCTTTGAGCAACCTGGTCTGGTGGGAGGTGTCCCTGCCCACGGCAGGGGGGTTGGACTGGATGATCTTTAAGGTCCCTTCCAACCCAAACCATTCTGTGATTCTATGATAATAATGCTGTTAATTTAACTGGATTTTAGTGTATTTACTTAAATAGACGCTATTAAATGTGTACTACTTCAGCTTTTCTCATGAAGAGAGGAGATTGAAAATATTTTTAAGGATAACTGTATCAGTCCTTATCTATCTTTCTTGCAGCAATTATGAACCACCTGAAGTGATAGAAATAAAATCTAATTCAATTTATTCTCTTTTAGAACATCCCCATCAAGACTAAACACACGAGTGTGCAAATAGTTCTAGCATTAAATTTGTCCTACGGGGTATCTCTCCTACCACAACTACAAATCTGCCAAGGGCGTCATACCATGACAGACAACCATAATGTGTTATGGCTGACCTGATCTACTGTTGCAATAGCCTTGCTTCAAAACAGGAGATTGGAATAGATTATTACTTTCAACCAACATTTCTATTGACTCTTTAATTTTTCCCTTTTTTACCAGACACAAACCATCTGTTACGCTTTACAACTATTCTTTCACTTGCTCAATAAAGTAATTTTTACTTCCAAAATGCAAGAACTCTGTGCTTTTCCTTCCACCTACTTAATGTATTTTGCAGAAATTTTTGGAATTTTTGGAATTTGAAAATTTTGGAATTTTTTTCCATTTCAGGTGAAGGTCCCTTTTGGTACAGCCAAACAGTTGTCTCTGCTTTTATAGCTCAGGATATACATACATAATTATTTAACTGGCATGCTCCATAAGGTAGCTAACCCATCCACATAACAAAATGACAGAAGGAAAACCCTCCATCTGCTGAGGGGTTTGAATCTGCGATTTGTAAATTGGCAGATTACAAAGCTGAGCAGGATAATTTTGATCATCTGCTCCTGAATAGCACAGGCCACAGGACTCTCCAGCATTTTTAGGCACTCTCTTGGGAAATCTCCTTCATATACCCTAGGTTGGGAACTGAACAAAACCCTGGACTCCCTCTCACAGCACCCAAATTATCAAGTGAATCCATGACTGAGGGTGATGTCTCTGCAACAGCTTTCAGCCATATTTTAAGAGGCCACAGTGAGTTACATGCCCATTCCCAGGAAGGGGGAGTTGATGTCCAAATTCATTCAAGCATTTAAGCCAGCGCTGCAGTTGGACACTTAACCCTTGGAGAGAAGCTGCTCTGAAAACACAGCTCCTGCAATTCCTATCAGCTTTTTGTCAAACAATTGATCTCTAGCAGCCTCCCTCCCAGGGTTCTAACGCATCCTCTTTTCCTTGGCTGGGGGATCTAGGTATCTACATCAGCCTTGGGAATCTGTTCCCAGAGCCAGCCCCTGTTAGTTAGAATTGGTAATGCCCAGTGCTCCCACACTGATGCCCCTCTGATGGTTTAGAAGCAGACCCCAAGCCACCTCCTAACTTTCTCTTCACTGCGCTGCACAGACTGAATAACCTAAGACTTTTATCGTAGTGCTTTGCTTTCACTATCCTCAGACATGCCTCCAGGCTCTCTTCAATTTTCTAATACGGCAAGCAGACTACGAGCAGTACCAGCAGTCTGCTGAAAACCACCAGTTGCATGGGGATCTCTATAGAAATATTTCTTAATTTACGTTCTAGTTAGACACATAAAACCCCAAACCTGCAACCACTTAAATGTGCATTTAACTTCATGACCAAACATTGTCCTGCAGCAAAGCTGTCGCCAGCACCTGATTGTATGTAATTTAGATTTTGAACTGCTCTCTGAAAGTACCCCCTTTCATTGTGGCCTGCACAGGCAACTTCAAATCCAATTTACGGTGTTGAGAATCACACATTGGAAGTCGAAAGCGAATGGTGTGAACATCAGCATCACTGTTAAACTTTAATCCAGAAAACCCTTCACGAGCCCAAAATGCTTTGTGGAATGGTCCATAACATTTTAAGTTACTTTTATTCAATTCTGCAGAGTGTAACTGCACTCTATTCTTTCCGCCATGGTCCATTAGATTTATACCAACAAACAACCTGACCTCAGTAGCCTTCCTCAGCCCAGTCAGCGTAATGATTTGTAAGCTTTACCTGGAAAAGTCGGAGAGCTTTCACCAATCCACCAACTTCATTCTTCAAGGAAAACACCACGGCTGTCTTTCCACCTTCGGAAGCAGATTCACCTTTTCCATTTCCCTTATTCCCTTTCTTTTCTTCATTTTTCCCAGCACTCGATCTGTTTAGCTACAAATGGGTAAAGAACAGCATCATCTCAGATGCAAACAGGCATTTTCCGAAATTAAAGTCTTTTCATGCAAAAGGAAATTTTTGTTAGCAAAACAAAAAAATCAAAGCAGTCAAAGACTGCTTTAAGCCAAATATCAGCCAGCATTTTCAAAAAAATGTAATTTTATCAGCTTAAATCTGGCTGAGATGCCAACAGTACAGCCTTTATTGACAGGTTTTTCTAAAATTGACCATGATTTAAAAAGAACAGTCTGCATTTTCTAATACCCAGATTGTGACTCGTGAACAAACTATGTCTCCAGTGAGATGCTAACTGCTTTTTTATTATCCATAATGCAGTCACTAAAAAAAAAGTGAAGATAGAAATTAAGAATCCTATACAACTATTTCACGAGGATTAAATTGTCCTTTGGTAAACTGTAAAGCAGCTTATGGAAAATAACCTGAAAACGAATGATGTTTATAAACAGATCCCATAACGCTTGATAAAAGCCAAGTTAAACCTCTATTCTTATCTCTCTATTCTATCCCACTTGTATAATGTCTGTGGACCTGCAATGATGGACTTCAGCAAAGGGTCTCCCTGTGCTTCTAGAAGATTTTACAAGTTTTTATCAAGGACTTTATAACACAGAAAAAAAATAGTAAACTTCAGCCCGATTCATTTTCAAATCGGATTCTATAAAAGTGCTTTCTTAAAAACTGATAGCACTGACAGTGATGAGTTATTTGCATCACATTCATCTTAATGCATTTACATAGTTCACATCAAACTGGTTTACTTTTTTACCCAATCCTAGTCCACTCTGAAATACCTCCCTCTACTGAATAAAGCACCCACAGCTCTCAAGTCAGCTCCCACTGGATCTTCTGGCATTTTGTTAAGGTACAAGAATGTGCTGACTTAAAAAGAGGGCTAGTTAAGATACATAATCTTACCAAAAAACTCTCTTTAAACCACACAGGTTAAACCAGCCACACTTAAACTAGTTACTGGAGATGCTAAAATGTCTCTGTGGTATTGTCTCATCATTTATTAGATCACACAGAAACAATCTGGGAAAGCAGTTATGTTTGTAGAATGATACACAAAGGGTTTCAAATGTTTATTTTTTAGTATTTGAGCTTATATGATTCAGCTCAGTAGGAGGTTTGCTCAGAGATAGTTTAGGGGAAGGTCACTTTTGTTTTAACTTCAATAATATTTGGGATTCGACTGAGTCGTTTTCACATATGTGAAGCACACATCCTCCACAGGAAGTGACAAAGATGCTATTTTTTATAGCATCCATGATGTGTGCTGCTTTCTGGAAGCTATGTACTGAGAATAATGTAGTCAACTGAGTGCCCAAGAACCTCAATACCACTGATACCTCTGGGAAACAAGAGCACTTGGCACCTTCCAAGACTGTCACAGGTTCCCTGATGCTCTCAAGGAAATATTTGAAATATTGATGACTGAAAGAGCCTCTCAAGCATACAAAAACTAAATACTTATTTGTGATGAGCCCAGTAGAAGAGGCTGCAATATTGGAAGAACTCAAATTTTACCAGCCATGCTCATTAGTAGTACACTTCATAATTAAATCATTACTAGCAGATCAACTTTCTCAATGAAAATTAATTACCTGGAGAAAGCACAAGTACTCAGGAATAAAAGCCATCTATAGGAGAACTCAGTGAGGAAAGCAACTCAAATATAAAGACAGTAAAACAAATTTATCCCTTTTAATTAAGTATTTCCAATGGAAGCAAAGCATGTATAAAAAGGGATGTTCCACATTTTAGTATAAAGACAATAGGCCAGTTCATAACTGGTCCAAACTGGTGCATTCTGTTGGTTCTACTCAAGTGATCTTCACGCACTGCAAAACTTTATAGGAGGCAAAGTCTTCATAATCCTAAATATCTCATACCTATTTGAATACATTTACCTGTAAGCATACGGAAGTTTATCCTGTGCTTGAAATCACCCAAGTCCCTGTTACACCCACATCACCACCTTACATCCATCCTGACCTGTCACCACCACCATCCCGGCGGCGTTTTCAACAGGGAGCTCACAGGTCCCCCATGGTCTTGTGCTATCCGGCAGAAGCTAGGACACCTGAAAAACAGCTGCTCAGCCATGGCAGCACCATAGGCACCAATGCGGCGCAAGCATGTGCCACTCGCATTTTGCCAAAGATGTTTTGCTGTGAGGTTTTGTGTCAGATTCTGCTGACACAGCACTGGTACACTCATGGTCCTATGTGCAGAACTAATCAAAGCCTTTCAAAATTCAAGCACTTAAAACCACCTGAACTGGACCTCAATGCTTTTATATTACTTCAATAGCAACATGGCTAATTTCTGTAGTAAGGCTTGCATTTCTAACAGAAGTTTCACTACTATTTAAAGACATTTGTAAGGCAACGTTTTGAACAACGACCGATTAGGCTGCAAAGTAAGTTTCATCAGCCCCTGAAACTACTGAAAAACTATTCACCTAGCCTTAAAGTTAAGAGGAAGGGGTCCAGCTTCCCCGCACCGGGTCCCCCGACCCACCTCGCAGCTCCCCTGCCCCGACGGCTCTTCCTCCTGCCCCCGCCGCCACCGGGGGGGTGGGCCCGGCAAAGCAGCCCCGCT
>NW_010207811.1:0-8700 GCF_000695765.1 Mesitornis unicolor
ATCTGTCTGGAATACTAGCAGCGGGTAGTAGCAGCTTCGGTTTTATTTGGTTTCATTCAACTTTGACAAACATATCTCAGGTTTTCAGCTATTCATTTCTTCACCTTTAAAGCGTCACAGAATCACAGAACGGCAGACGTCAGCAGGGACCTCTGGAGATTGCCTAGCCCAACTCGTCTGCTCAAAGGAAGTTCCATTAGAGCAGGTTGCCCAGAGCTGTGACCAGTTAGGTGTTGAATATCTCAGCAGTTGGACATTGCACAACATCTTTCGGCAGTTCCTGTGTTTGACCACATTCACACTAAAAAAGTATTTTCTTATGGTTGAACAAAATTTGTTGTGTTTTTATCTGTGCTTTTTGCACCTTGTCCTGTCACTGGATACCACTGGGAAGACTCTGGATCTGCCTTCTTCATACCATCTTGTAAGATATTGATATAGGTATTTACACATTAAAGAGTGCTTGAACAATTTATTGTAAAGTGTTATGCTCATTCTATTTTAACATTTTATATTGCAACTTTAAAAAGAGAGAATGAAGAAATCCAGGGGGGCTTTGTAGAATTTTTTCTTGCTTTTTGGTTTAAATAAATTATCTGACAGGAAACAGGTTCATAAATCTATATCAAATTCATTCTTTTAGTTAATTTGACATACTAAAATGCTTTGGATGTGAATTGGGGGAAAATATTTTGCACATATTCTGTGTGCATCTGTGCAGAACTTCCTACAAAATTAGATAAATACAATTAATTTCAAATAACAAATTTCAAACAGTTCAACAGATGTTAAAATTTGTGTTCCTTGATAATGAACTGCTAACTCTTGATTCAATGTTTCTATACAAATGTCGTTCAGAGTCAATGTTACTATTTTATAATTAATATTTTTTAGAAATTCTTTTGAATATATATAAGTAACACATAATCTATGACTGTTTTACTATCTCCAATTTCAAAATCCTGGCTCTGCATAGAAAGGAATCTTTTCTCAGAACTAATGGAGTAATGTGTAGATAACAAATCTAGAGCTTGTGAGTCATTTCTGTGCTGCCAAGAGAGAGTTGTTCACAGCTGGTAGTTGGTTTCTCTGAAAACTTTTCATGGGATGTTGTGTAGGAATGAAGAACATCAAACTATTTCATAGTGTAGAGTCACCTATTTTGTTCCTCAGATCTGCCTGGAAAGCTCTCTTATAGTTCCTATAGAGAAAGTGAGTGCAAAGCTTTACCTTGATTGTAAACTGTGAAGTCTCCTGTCACAGCTTATATACAATTTGGCTCTCCTTAAGCACCAAGACTGGTCATTCACTGCATTCAAGCATCCCAAGCTCCTGTTGGACATTAAATCTGTAAGCCTAGGAAAACATTTGCAACTTTACTGATCATCTGTTTCCATCTAGGCCAGCTAATAGGCAGAAGCCTGATTCTCCCTTAGGAGCCTAAACCAAAAGATACAAATCCAAGAAACCAAACCAATGTCATTGAATTTATATGCTCACAATGATATTTTGTCACCTAAGTAAGTGGCTTTGATCAGAGCGAGGCATACAAAATCTCTCTTGATTTTCATGGAATTTGGTCTACTGTAACTGAAAATCAGTCTTGCTCACTTAACATTTTATGTAAACAACTTCATATCCTACCATATGGAAATCATGGCTTAAATCTTTGTAATGAGTATAGTCATTCTTTAAAACACAAACATTAGCCTTTGCATTGGGTTTTCTGTGAGGGTTTTGGAGCTTTTTTTGAAAGTGGGGGAGGGCTATGGAGATAGCCCTGTAAGAATCTACCAGAAGCTCCCCCGGCTCCAATGTTGGACCCACCTCCAACCAGGGACAAGCCAATCAGCACCTCTGTGACTTCATGTATTAAAAAATGGCACATAGCACGGCCTGCCCTGTCTTGTCCTGGCCTTGACCAGGGCAGCCTCAGTTGCGGGCAGTATGACCCCAACTTAAGCTCAAGCCCCACTGCAGCTCCAGCCAGAGAGAGAGCTGACAATTTCTTCAGGAGCCATCAGAAGTAACCTCCAGCAGAGAAAAGGAGTGGGATGTGAGGAGAACAACTGTGCAGACACCAAGGCCAGTGAAGGAAGAAAGGAGAGGGCAGAGGAGGAGGTGTGCAGAGCTGAGGTTCCCCCTGCAACCCATGGCAAGAGTGCAGATTAACCCACCTGCAACCTGTGAAGGTTCAGCGATAGAGCAGAGATCCACATGAGAAGGTAGTTGCCCCTGAAGAGACCGTGACTCCATGGGCAGTGTGTGCTGGAGCAGTTTGTGAGTGAGGGAACTGCAGCCATGGGCAGACCCACATTGGAGTTTTGTGGAGGACCTTTCTTCTGTGGGAAGGGTGCCATGTGGAAGCAGAGGGAGAGGGGCAGGAGTCCTCCTTATTTCTGAAGAGGAAGGAGCAGCAGAGATCATGTGGGATGAACTGACTGCAACCCCCATTCTCATCCCTCTGTGCCTCTGGGCAAGGGGGGAGGTAAAGAAACCAGGAACAAAGCTGAGCTCAGTAAGAAGGGAGAGGTGGGGAAGGTGTTTGATTCTAAGATCTGGTTGTGTCTCTCACTATTCTACTCTGATGTTACTCGTAATAAAATTAAAATTGTTTTGATTTTTTCTCTCTATGAAGAGTCTGTCTTTTGCCCGTGATCATATGGGGTGAGCAAAAAACACTCCTAGTCCTTATTTTGTCTCGGCCTACAGAATGGCATGGTGGTGCTCAGCTGACCACTGGGTTTAAACCACTACAACCTTGCTCCCTTTTAAGCTTGACAGAATATGTACATCCTACTGACATTGTTTCTCTTAGCTTTAAAAATAATTTTATTTAATTGTAATAAATGTTCCACATACCCTTATAATAACCACCAAATTGCAATCACACTAACCACCTTTGTTTATGAACAGATATGTTTTACAAGCAGATACCTTAATCAGAGGAAAAAATCTGTCACCTGATAATTGCTAAAAGGACAGGAATGAGGCATATTGTTTATCTAATTCTTATGTCACAGGCTTTTGGCCTAATGTGATTTATTCTGAATGCACCGTAAATGCAACACAGTCATTTTAAAATCACAAACCTCTTGAAAATCCAGGCAGAGATCTGCTAATATGTTGTGTGATGGATCTCCTATCTACTATTGATCTCTGAATTCAGAACCAATCCATTCTGAACTAGCAAACATTTTTCATATATTTTTAGAAAATATTGAATGGCTTTTAATCAGTGACAAGACTTTTTTGTCTGTAACTACTCAAAGCAGATTAGCAACAACCTACTGGATTTCACTAGAAAAATTATTCTTGTAGAGGTTGACTCTTGTGTGGTATGTCTTGAATGAACCGACTGCATACTCAGCTACCCTTGAATGAAAGGAAAGCTCGAAGTAAGCAATCCAGATGCAGTGAAAAAAGTGCTGTAAGGGTTATTATGTATGGATATCTGCATAGTCCTCTATTGTGTGGATATATTATACACTGTGGTTTGAATCACTTCTAGGCAATAATTTGATTCAAGCAAACTGACTACTTGATCATAATAGTTAGTTTCTGTATTATCTGTCTGAATCAGCTTCTATTACATCACAATCGCTGCTGTTGCTATTTTCTCTTCCTCAAACTATCCCATTCCAATGACCAGTTTCCTGCATCTCACCCATCTCTATTTTTTTTCTATTCAAGTTTGGATGCAGAAATCTCCACTATACTAACCTAATCTCACCTTTGTTCTCCTTGGCCATTGGTCCTGATCTGGATGTTATTAAAAGAATATCACATATCTGGTCTAAGCAAATATGGAATGCAAATGATTATGTACTAAGCAGTATTTAATTAATAAATATAATGATTTTTTTAATCTTAAAAAGTTTTCCTTTCAGAAACCTTGTCCCTCGAAGCCTATTACTTCCTCTTTTACATCTCCTTAAGAGCCTTTTTCTATTAAGACGGTCTCATTACACTCCCACAAGACTCAGAGGAGATTAACAATAGAGGGCATGAATATAAGCATATGATTCCGTTCACTGATTAAAAACTCTAATTTTAGGCATATACCAGAAGATATCTAGTTTTTTGATAGCTGTTTATGCTCCTATTATAGTCAGTAGAAGTTTAGGATAGCACTACACATGGTTTTCCGTTAGATGTCCAAGACATTCACGCAGGACTGGCAGGGAAGATATATGACATTCTTTTTTGAAGCTTTCAACCAGGAAACACTGAAATAAAGGTTTCAGTTTTAAAGGATGCATGTACCATAATAATATGAGTTTTCATTTCTTAGGAAATTCCATTGTCTTTTTTTTATATCCTGATAACAATTTTTTAGATTTCCTCTGAAAAATAACATTCCTGAAACACAGTTCACTCAAACAATTTTGTTGTCATTGAATGAAAACATTCTGAGTGTTTATAAGTAGTTTGTCAAACTATAAATAGGAATTTAATTTCAAAAGTCATTTAGAAAGGAAAAAAATGAAATCTTATTCCTAGAACGACTAAACAGGGTGTTTCAGTACTAAAACTTTGGGGATTTTTTGCTGCTTTCATTTTAACCTATGGATCATCTTCTAACAGAAGATATTTTACACTGTCAAACCAATTTAATAAAAAAATTTCCACCTAGACTTATTCGAAATAAATGTGAAAGCCTGTGAAGACTGCAATATAAGCAGACTGAAAAAAGAATAGTTCAGATAGGGATCCACTGCATATCAAAGGACAGTTATCTCTGCTGATATAGCTGGATGTGTCGGAAGTTGTCATCACATTTTCTCAATTACTTGTGTGAAAGATAACGTGAGGCTGGACTTGCCTGTCCCTGCTCATTCTAGTCAGACAGCCAGTAGTTGGCCAGACTCAGTAGTCAGCCAGTCACTTTTTCACTTTCCCTAAGACTGCTGGTCTTCAGTGTCCTACAGGACTCTGAGATGTCTCTTTTGTGAAGGACTTCTCAAATAGTAAATAATTCCACGGACTAAAGTGAGATCATCATACACCAATTACAGACATGATGACAGGCAGTACAGGGCTCCTGCCTCAAACAAAATAATAGCAGTACCAGCAAAGAGAGGAAAATGTTTTCAGAAACTTTAAAGATGTTAATTAAACATTTCTCCTCTTCTCATTATAAAGATAATAGACATTTAAAGGGTTATTGAGCTCATTGCTGGACCATGACAAATAAACACACAACCTTTTTCTCAATTATATGTCCTCTGTGGTAGAAATTTTTTGTCATCCTTTGTTTACTTATTAAAATTCTTTCAGATGGCGATAATGCAGAAGATAATTGGAAAAGTCCAACTATGTACTTTGTATCAATCCATCTTCAAAATGTAGAAGAAAACACTGTTCCAAAGTTCTACCTCTTTTTCCTTATTTCCTAGTTTATCTAGGATTTTTAGTCTGGATCTCAAAAAGAGTATAAAGTGGAAGGAGATGATGTTTTTGAAGAACTTAATGCTACAGAAAGACTTACTATCAAACTTTGTATTGAAACTCTTTGTAGGGTACTGAAGGAATCATATCTACACAAATCTCCTCCACTTTAATGAGTAACATCACACTTTGAATAAACACAAAATACTATTTTTTTTGTGTATACTGGGGTGGGAAAAGAGAGTCTGATATAAATATTTTTCCCTCCTTAATAGCAGCAGCAGCTTCAGAAGACTTGACTTGGGGCATTTTACAGGCTGCTGTACCTTAAACATCCATATAGGTTACATTATAGTGACATGTTCTTCAAAACTGCTGCACTTGCATCCACCTTGTTATGATTCTGCCTAGAGATGAAATAAACAAGAAAGAGGGAAATGAAAATATTATCAATGCTATGAAATCTAGAAAACCATGAACATCACCTATTAATACTTTTCTTGTAAACTATTTATGCATAGAAAGATATTTCTCATTATATGTTCTAGGTTTCATTTGACCTTTATTCTACCTTTACTCTTCCTGTTCTGGATAATTATTTCTAGGTCAGAAGTCGGTCATGAGCTATGACTTTTAAGAGCAATGGTCCTAATAAGAAGACATTTTATTTGAACGAATGGGATATCAGGTTAATGGGAATTGAACTTGTACACTGTTGCAAGAATAAACCTCTCAGTTTGCTACCTGATTGTCCCTCAGTCATAGATTACTAAACCAATATGAGTTGACATGGTCAAATGGTTTACTGTCTTGTAGCCAGTAAACAGAATGGTATGTGTTATTAGAACTTTGTTTCTTCAAGGAGTGAGGCATTAAAGATATAATGGTATGAGCAGAATGGAAGGACAGAGATGTGAAAGGTGATGAAAGAGAAAACAGACTACAGAGTTTAACTTAACCTCTTTGCCATCATAAAATAAGATATTTAGGACAGACAACATATCCAGATATTCCCCAATAAAAGCATTATAAAGTGACAAAAGTATGTTCTCTACAATAATGCATAAGGTGCGTTTGTTCTCTTTGAAAAGAAGTGTTGCTGGGTTATAATGTCAAAACACAGTTTCAATGAGTTTTAATGACCATTTTCAAAGTACAGTCTTTTGAAAAAGTGAAACCAAGAGCCATTGTGCCTGGAATATACTACAGGTTAATTTGTAACAGTTTATAGAGTCTGAACTATGTTTTTTAAGAGATGCAACGTTTTCCAATGTTCAGAGAATTCATAATTGTCAAATCATGAAATAAATTATGCCTATGTCATCTAAGTAGAACCTTTAATATTTTGCAGACTCAGCAGTAGATAAGCTAAAATTATTATGCTCATTTCTTCAAATAAATTTTATACCAAATCCAAGACAACTATAAAGAAGAATCAGTTTCTGTATTCTGCTCCTATCTTACTTTTTTTCTGGAAAAATTTCCATTACCTTAAATGAGTCATTCTGTAAGTACTACATACAAACAGGAACCAGATAATTCTTCTCCTAGATCTTTCTCTTTTTTTTTTTTCTTATTCAAATTAATTTTTAAAACCTGAACATGATATCTGATTTCAGTAGAGCCCACAATGACAGCTGATCACAAACACTCCCATTCTCAACTTCAAAACTAAGACTTTTTATGGTAGTCAATAAAGTGAAAAATGGCCAGCACACATCGCAGCAGCATTAATTCTCTTGAACTGGCCGTGGGAACCTGTATTGTTTTTCCATTCAATAGAGATAATCTGTCCTGGTTAAACCAACCTAAATAAAGTCCACCTTGAAAAAAAAAAAAGAAAGTCATGAGAGATTGTGTTGGGGTTTTTTTGTTGTTGTTGGTTTTTTTACTAAGCTTCTTTCAAAAGTACTAAAAAAAGCATAACATAACTTAATAAATTTTTCCTAATATCCAATCTAAATCTCCCATGGTGCAATTTGAGGCTATTTCCTCTTGTCCTATCAGTAGTTACTTGAGAGTAGAGACCAACACCCACCTCTCTACAATCTCCTTTCAGCTAGTTGTAGACAGCAATAAGCTCTCCCCTCAGCCTCCTCTTCTCCAAACTAAACAATCTCAGTTCCCTCAGCAACCTCTCATAAGGCTGGTTCCCCAGACTCTTCACCAGTTTCATTGCTCTTATCTGGACACATTTCAGTGCCTCAATGTCCTCTTTGTAGTGAGATGCTAAAAATTGAACGCAGTGTGACCCCACCAGTGCCAAGTACAGGGGCATGCTCATTTCCCTAGTCCTGCTGATCACACTATTTCTGATACAAACCAGAATGCCATTAACCTTCTTGGCCACCTGAGAACACTGCTCGCTCATGTACAGCTGGCTGTCAGCCAGCAACCCCAGGTCCTTTTCTGCTTGGAACCTTTCCAGCCACACTTCCCCAAGACTGTAGGAGTGCAACAGGCTGTTTTGACTGAAGTGCAAGACCTGGTGCTTGGCCTTATTAAACCTCATACAATTGCCCTTGACTCATCAGTTCAACATATCCTGGTCCCTCTGAAGAGCCTTCCTACTCCCACTTAATTTGGTTTCATCTGCAGACTTACTGAGGGAGCACTCAATCCCCTCATCCAGATCATTGATAAAGATATTAAACAGAACTGGCCCCAAAACTGGGCCCTGGGCAACACCACTTGTGACTGGTCACCAACTAGATTTAGTTCTGTTCACCAGAACTCTCTGTGCTCAGTCATCCAGACAATTCTTTATTCAGTGAAGAGTAAACCTATCTAAGCCATGAGCCACCAGCTTCTTTAGAAGGATGCTGTGGGAGACTGTGTCAAAGGCCTTACTAAGGTCCTAGAAATCATGATCCACATGGCCTTTCCTTCATCTATTAGGCAGGTGACCTGGTCATAGAAGATCAGGTTGGTCAGGCAGGACCTGCCTTTCATGAACTTATGCTGGTTGTGCCTGATCCCCTGGTTGTCCTGCACATGCTATGTGAGCATACTCAAGATGAACCACTCTATAATCTTCCCCAGTACTGAGGTCAGGCTGACAGGCCTGTAGTTCCCTACATCCTCCTTACAGCCCTTCTTATAGATTGGCATCACAATGACAAGCCTCTAGACATCTGAGATCTCCCCAGTTAATCAGGACTGAAGATAAATGATGGGGAATTGTTTGGTAAGCTCCTCCAACAGCTCCCTTAGTAGTCTTGGGTGGATCCCATCCAGGACCATAAACTTGTGAGTGTCCAGGTGGTGTAGCAGACACACATACTACAGAATAATATTGTAAATATGAAA
>NW_010207812.1:0-434 GCF_000695765.1 Mesitornis unicolor
GGCAGCTCCTGAACTCCAGCTCCCAACACTAAGAATATTGGATAGGAGACAAGCCCAGACAGGGTCTCTTCAGCATCAGGGCCGTGTAACTGGGACCAAAGTCAGAGCCTTGAGACACACAGCACATAGGGAAGGGCAGCAGGAAGGAAAATGGAAAAGTCCAAAGCTGGAGAGAGGTCCATGCCTGGCTGAGAGGAGGAGGAGACAAACCCGACTTCTTTGGCACTCGAAGTCTTGCTTGCCTATGGTTCTGTGTCACCATGAGATCAGCACTGCTGCTGTCTTTGCTGCCACAGTAATAGATAGCTACGTGCTTGGACCCCAGTGATGGTTAACGTGCCCGTGGAGCTGGACTTGGATCTGGAGAATCGTGCAGGGATGTCTGAGGGTCTCTTGGTGTCACGGTAGATCACAGTGACAGGGCCACTGCCAGG
>NW_010207813.1:0-4143 GCF_000695765.1 Mesitornis unicolor
CCCCACCCCATCCCCCTCCCCTTGGCTGCAGCATCCACGCCAGGGCCTCCCACTGCCGGGGAGCGCCGCGATCGTAGCTTTCAGCATGTTCAATTACTGTCAGTTAATGATGATTAATTTACAATTAGGGGCCTCTAAAGGGTAGTGTGTGTGTTAAATAAATATTGATCTTTCATTTGTGGCCACAGATGCATTACCCCAGTTACAGGGAGCGCGGCAGTGCAGGCGCTGGGCTGCCCACAGCCCCAGTGCTGATGTGGGGAGGGCATGGGGTCTGTTGGGAGCTGGGGGTTGCCCAGTGAGGGAGTTCGGGCTGCAGGGGATTGCTGTGCTGGGGTATTTCAGTATCGGCTGCATTCAGCAGCCGCACAGCTTCACAAGCTCCTCGCTGAATGCACAGTGTGTTTCTCAGCCTGGTTTTGCTGTGCTCTGGGGTCTCTCTGGCTGGCGTGGTCACGTCATGGCCCACACATGCGTGGCACAGGGTGTGCTGGGGGAAAAGGTGTCCCCAGTGTCCCCACAGCTGTCCCTAGCATCCCCAGTGACCCCACAGGTGTCCCCAGCATCCCCACAGGTCTCCCCAGTGTCCCCTGTAGGTGTTCCCACTGTCTCCACAGGCTCCATGAGGAGACATGGCCTGACTTTTCTGAAAATCTTTACCATCCAGTTGTTAGCTGTACAGCTCTTCACATTTTCCAATGTTATCACTGTTTTTACTTGCATTCACAACTGCTTTGCTGGGCTCGCAATGGAGATCTGTCCATTACCAATACATCAGGAGAGGGTGAGGAAACGGCAGAGGCAGAGCACAAAGACCAGGGACCAACAACAGTTGGGAACATGGGCAGGAAACAGTCGTCTCTGTGTGTTATTTTCCTCCAGACACACAAATTCAGTGTATTTGCTGCCATGTCGTACATCGCTGCATCCCATCGGATGGCGGCATGGGTATGGCCATCCATGCAAAGGCTTCGCACCCATGTGGATCCAGGCAGAAGGACATGGAGAGGCTCTGTGCATCCTCCCTCACGCTGGTCAGGAATTGGGAACATCCCCATGTCCCAGGCATTGGGAACACCCCCAGGCATTGGGAACACCCCTGTGTCCCAGGCAGCCCCTGGCTGGGCTCTGCTCCTTCCCCAGCGCCGTTCCCTCGCCAGGCGCTGCCTCCCGTCTCTGCGGTGCATTTCTTGGAAGCGGGCTCGCCAGAAGAATATTGTCTCTGGCTTTCGCTTTCATTTGAAGCATGTATTTAAAATGATGCTTTTGTTCCAAATGAATGAGTTGATTCATTCAGAAGTGCAGTTTCTGTTTTTGAATCAGCAGAGCTGTTTATGCTCACAGTGTCCATAAAACTGTTATTTTAGTCCTGACACTGATGCTTATGAATAAAATTTAGATCTCATTCAGAAGTACATTAGCTGTAGCTATTTGGCTTCTTGTTAAAGCATTAATTTTTATTGAGAAGACTGCACTGCCAAGCAGCTCCTTCTGCATCTTACAGCAAAGTGGGTACCTCAAAGTGGAGACTGCGGTGAGACCGAACTGCAGCCGCTGCCCCACACCCTGGGTCTGTGCGCTGGGTTTGTTCTGCTGCAGGGTCCTGTGGTGACATCCCATGGGGATATCCCATGGGAACATCCCGGTGGGGACATCCCAGTGGGGACATCCTGTAGGGACATCCCATGGGAACGTCCCAGTGTCCCTGGGTGAACGCGGAGTCGGAGCCAATGTGGGGTCCTCGGTTGCCACCAGTGCCCTGGCGCTGCGTTGCCTACGTGTGACGGCTGGATGTTGGCTGTACTGGTGCCAATTAGCTCTCCCCTGTATTTATTGCACTTTTTTGCTTGAAGCAAGCTGTTAAATGTCAAAAATACTTTAGCGTTTTAGCAGAAAGATAATTTTTTAAGATTCCACCTACAAAAAGGAGCTGACTGGCAGAATATTAAACTCAGGGAGATGTATTTTTAATCCGTGCCTCCAAACAGCTTGAGATAACCATTTTTTGCATGGCTCCTGGCTGATTAATGCTGCTGTCCCTTGCCTGTCCTCCTCACTTGGTGCTGTGGCAGCTGCGGCCTCTCACATCCCATTAACCTTGTCTGCAGAACGGACACCTGGCCCACCCGAAGCATTAGCTCTTGTAATTAGCAGTGTAAACACCACACGCTGTCTGTGAACACCCCTGTGCCCCATCCCTGCCTCTGTAGTGCTCCTTGGGCAGGACCCCTCCAGCTGGGCTCTGCCCATCATCAACTTCCCGCACACCAGCTCCTGATCGTTTCTAAATTAGCAGCCCTATAAACCCCAAATCAACCCACAGGCAGCTTTGCTTCTTCAAGGATTTGGTGGTGGTGTTGGTTGTGGTCCAGAGCAGGACCTTGTCAGTGTGAGGTGGTTGTCAGGATGGTGGGGTAAGGCTTGTTCCCTTCATTAGGGGAGCTTGTTGGTGCTAGAGCTTGCATGTGGCACCCCCAGAGCCATCGTGTCCTTAGTGCTGGGGTAAGGCTCGTCCCCTTCATGAGGAGAGCTCATGGGTACTGGGTCTCATGCGGCACCCCCAGAGCCATCGTGTCCCTAAGGGTGGCCAGGTCTCTCTCCTGGCTCTGAGGGGACAGCACCAGGGCAGGGAGCTGAGTGTTCCCAGGTGAAGCTGCCTGGGGTCTCATGGAGATGCCCCCTTCCCACCTCTGCCCATGCTCCTCCTAGGCTTGAAGTTTTTGGCTAAGCAATATCAGCCTGTTCTCGGTATTGGTAGCGACTCCCTGGTGCTGGATGGAGCAATTAAGCCATTGTTCATATTACAGTAGATTCTGAAAATTAAGGTGACTTTATTTGTTTCTCGGTGATATAATGAGCTATTTTGAGTGATGCTAGATTTAATGGCTAAATCAATATGTGTATTTAGTGTTAGGCTTTATTTTAGCACTAAGTGACATGAGATAAGCAGACTTAGAGAGTGTTAATTGGTTTGTGTTTAGCATTTACACTAATCAGAGTGTGCAGTGCTGCCCAGGGCTCTTCAGCACTGGTAATTCTGTTTATCCAAACCAGGAGCTGTTGACTCTATTGACTGGGGTGGAATCAGGCTGTTTTGTCACTTACTTGACTGTTACACCGCATGTGTGGATTTGACAGAGCCCTGGCTAAACGCAAGCTGTGCTGCACAGTGTGTGTGTGTGCAGGGAAACAATGGCCAAACAAATCCCAAATAAACCCCAGCACTGCCAGGCACCTGCACTGGCAAAGTCCCTGCATGGGGACTCCAGCAAACACCATTTATTTCCCCCCATGCCTGGTGTGTTTCTCTGCCTTCATTTTGAGGGCAGAGCCTGAGTTCCCATCCCAGTGCCCGCTGCAATCAGGACAGAGCTTCCATCTCCTCGTTTATGGGATGGCTCCTCCCAGGGCCGCAGGGCTCTGCTGCCATGAACAGGACATGGGAAATGGGTGCTGGGGGCTGAGGTGTTGGGCTGTGCTGCCCAAGGGATCCTGCCCACGTCTGCTGGGTGGTGTGGATGTGTAGGGTCTCTCCTGGGTGCAGTGGTGTAGGATGCTCCAGAACCCTCCTCCACAACCGTTACCTGGCCCAGGCTCACGTCCGTCTCGCACTGCTGGGAGCAGATGCCTGGGAAGAGCCCGCTGGAGCATCCCCAATGCCAGTGCACCACGGCCAGCCCGAGCGGCTTGGAAATGGCCCCGCTCTGCTCCCATCACCTGGCGCCCTGTAATAGAGTTGCTTTTGGATCATTTAGTTTTTATCTAAACATTGGCTTCCCAGCTGAGGTCTTGGAGAGCGCAGCTCTGGCTGCCCGAGCCCTGGAAGGGGAGTTTTATGGTGGGAGCGTGGCAGCCCTCGCTGCTGCTGGAGGCGAATCCCGAGCCCTCCCCAGGCTCCCCCCCTCGCTGCAGACCCCACTGTGTTCCCGCTCCCGTCCCCTGGCAGCGGGGCAGGTACGGGTCAGGCACCGCCGGTGCGTGTGGAGCCTGCGCCGTGTGAGGGAGGTCAGGGGCAGCGGGGCTGCTCCTCACGGCTGTGCCGAGAGGCAGCGCCAGGTGAAATCGCTTTTGTTTTGCAAAGGCTGTGTTGCTGATTTCTGCCAAACACCCCCCGGTGCGGCTGCGGTGGTGGCGGGGGCCCCC
>NW_010207813.1:4169-7170 GCF_000695765.1 Mesitornis unicolor
GGAGCGACGCCGGAGCCGCCGTTACCGGGCGCCGCAGCGGCGTTTTGACAGCTCCCGAGATGGACGTTAAACCGGCGCTGCGAGGGGCGCGGGAGGAAGCTCTGCCGCGCCGGTTGCACTGACTGTGTGATCCGAGTCAGAATGAGAATCATAAATCTTGATTATTCTCTGTCTCAGCTGATTTGAACCAAGTGCCTTGGACAGGGATATAGTTCACATCTCGCTGAAAACTGCAAAAAAACTGATTAAATGTACAAACTGATATAAATAGCACTCTGTCTGTGTTAATGCCCAAACTGTCACTGCTCGGGGAGAGGACGGGGCTCTGTCCTGGCCCAGAGCAGATTCCTGGGTATTTTCGGAGGCGACTCTCTCCCCGCTGCCATTTATTTTGGTACTTTGTTCCCGCAATGCTGGCTGTTATTATGATGCTGTCAATTACAGATGGCATCTCTGATTCTGATTGCACTTTGCTTACAATTAAGCGTCCTATAGAAAAATGGAAATGCTGGGCCATTAACATAAAGTAATAATAAGGTAAACCATTCAATTATGGAGGAAAAAACATTTTGAATAATAAGGATATTGTATGCCTAAAAGACATTCAGACGCCAGTGTATTACCATTTTTGCATACATAATAAATGAACTTAAACCCCAAAATAATCGACAAGCACAAAACAAATAGCTGTGCCCTCTGCAGCAGCCTGGCTGCCATCGCTCCCCTGGGGCAGAAGGGGATGGGATGGGATGTTGGTGTCTCGGGTCTGTGCAGCCCTTGGTGGTCACTTTGGGGGTGCCTTGGCCACCGTGGTCTCATCTGATGCTGGGACCGTGGTGGGGCCATGTCCCCTCTTGATGCCTTGGGGTGCCCTGGGCGCTGATGGAGCCGACTGGCCCTGGTGTGGATGGAGATGGGGAGGTGTGGGGACAGGGCAGCGAGGGGGGCTGTGGTGGTGACACAGTGAGGGGCAGCAGGGCTCTGCTGGAGCAGACCCTGCCCCAGTGCAGCGGGTAAGCGGGGTGCTGTATTTAGGGCAGCCCAGAGGTTGATGCAGTTGGACCGGGCTCCGACCATCCAGGATCTCCTGCAGCAGCCGGTGCTGGTGGGGTGGTACCAAACCTTCCTGTGCCAATGGGGCAGGGGTCCCCCTGCTGCCCCTTGCCAGAGCAGTGGATGTGTACAGTCCCTCTTGTTATCCAACCTGTTCTGCAGATATTGCTCCTCTGTTGTCCCTCCGTACCAATTCCCAGCCTTTTAGCTGTTGATGGCTCGCCTATTACTCTGGCGCTGTGTTAGGATAACACCCAGATACATCTGAAGAGTGGAATTTATTTACTGTTTTTCCCTGAAAAGCTTTTAGCATGATACAGCAGCGATGCTTTCACTTAGGCGGCCATTATTGTCAGAGGTTTTTTTGCTAGTAGAAAATGTTCAGAAGATGAAAAAGGACTCCTCAAACGTATAGCTCCATGCTACTACATTTTAATACTCGTTTTTCATGGTCTTCCTTCTCAGGAAGGGCCCGTCTTTGGGGAGCAGGGATGGTTTGAACTGCCCAGTTAGGTCAGTGTTTGGGTGAACTGGAGTGTGTGTAGCTCTCCCTCAGCTGTACCTGTCCATAGCAAACCGGCTTTTCTGGGAACCACAGCCAGTGATGTTAAAAGTGCGTAGCATTAACGGGATTGGACTTTCCATAGACGTCACTTGGCGATCAGCAAGGCAAGGCTGGGTGGAAATGCTCCTGCACAGGAGCAGTGTGTGACATCCAGGTCACAGGTGTCTGCATCTTCGCCTTCCTCCCGTAACAGTGAAAGATGCCTGAGGTAGCACTGGGGCTGGGCATCTGTGCATTGAGGATAACCTGTGCTCACAACAGACATCTCCGACTCGAGCATCCTCAGGCGTGGGGCTCCCCTGTCGGGTTGAGGAGGGCGCTCAGACGGGTGCTGCTTTGATTAACTGTGATTAATATGGCAATTAAACCTGGTAGACGATGCTGAGATATTCCCAGTGAATAGATTGCAGTGCTTTTCTAGAGAATTGTGATGAGGCTTAGTCAAAACAGTTTTGACTGCAGTGGGGTTAGAAATATGCATTTCCAGCCTTTTTCACAGCCTGTTTCCTGGCTGAGCCCTGACCAACGATAAATTTTACATGGAAATTGGAGAGACGAGGCCAAGTTTGTCCCTGGTACAGAGATGTGGCGCTGCACACGCGTCCCCATCCGCAGGACAGATGCTGCTGTGCGTTGTCGCAGCCGAGCGGTGCCAAGGGCCATGGTTGAGCCACCCGAGGTGGTGCGTGGCGGCACTGATGTACTCAGCAATTCTGGCCATGCCGGCAGCCTGCAGGGCTCGGTGGTGGTTTCTGGGTGAGCTCAGGAGTTACCAGAGCCCCACTCACCACAGTGCTGGTGAGGGGGGGGCGATGAAGGGCACCCCTGGTTCAGGAGGAGGGAAATGCAGCAGCCATTGGGCTGAGCCTGCCCAATTCATGTGTGAGGTGGGATTTCTGCGCAAGGCAACAGCTGCATCCCAGAGGAGATCCACTTGAGGAAAGAACAGAAGAAAGCAAGATTTAGCATTAAGATCATAATTTCAGATTGCATTGTGCAAGCATCAACAATCTCTATACATGAGAGTCTTTGGGGAGCGAGTGCTGTAATAGCTATCCAAGCCAGCCTGAGCAGCGAGGGTTATTTTTAATTGCAGCTGAATGGATCTAACCTTGTGATGTCTGTTCACAAAGCATTGCTGGATTAATACAGGTTCCATAGTTGCTTCTGCTAAAAGACTTTAATGGATCAGCTTAGTTCTCTGCTCGTGATTATAGCATTCTTACCCGCCTATCATGCATGAGCCAGATGGTCCCACTGAAATCAGAGCATATTTATATTTTTGTCTGCTACTCAGCCAGCTGCCCACTGATTTTGTGGCAGAGCGGTAGGAGGAGAGGAGCCTTCCTGGGTGAGGTTCGCCCACCTCATCCCCTGCCCCGG
>NW_010207813.1:7243-7820 GCF_000695765.1 Mesitornis unicolor
GCGCCGGCTCCTGGCACGGGCTCAGCCGCTTCCCGGGGCGCAGGGGGATGTTTCCAGCGCTGTCGGCGATGAGAGCCATTAAGAAGGTACAAGTACTAAAGAGATCCTGAGCGATGCCTATAAAACCTCTGAATCCCTGACAGAATCAATAGCGGGCTCTCAGGAGTAACTTCTTATCCAGGCCGACTTCAGCACATGCCAATGAGCTGTTAAAGATTTTTGCATTTTTGTGGAGACACAGAATCCCTTTCCTTGTGACTGCTGGGCTCTAGACTGGGCGAGATGATGAAAAACTGCGTTAGAAATAGACTGCGCTCCCAAGGCATTTCCCCGGTGTGGTGTCGGGGAGAGCAGCTCAAATGATGCTGACGGGCACCATCCTCCCTCCAAAAGCATGCCCCATGCCCATGCATCACTGGGGGGGAGCCCCGGCTTTTGGGGCTTGTTGGGATGAGAGGAAAACGGAGGTGGAGGAGAGGGAAGGGGGAAAACGGGAGTCCTGGGGCTGCACCGCAGTGTCCTGAGCTGCTTCATCAGGAGCTGGGGGCCGGGGCAGGTTTGAGGCTGGTTTACCACC
>NW_010207813.1:7882-21143 GCF_000695765.1 Mesitornis unicolor
CGGTACCCGTGGCACCCCGTTCCTTCCATCGCCGATCCGATCGGCCCCAGTCAGTCAGCACCGCCTGAGCACCTGCGTTGGTATGGCAACGGGGACCCATCCATCCTCCTGCTGCTGCTGGGGGTCCGGCCGGCCCGGGGGGCACTGGGGAGCCCCACTGAGGCACTCCCCAGCCCCACTGCCCCTGCCATGTCCTGGGCTGGGGGTCTTGGCCAGTGGGGGGGTCTCGGCCGGGGGTGGCAAGAAGGCGGCTGGCGCAGGGCATGGAGGTGTCCGTGCAGCCTCAAACTGCCCCACGGACACCACAGGATCTGGGAGAAGGGAAAGCTGCTTCCTTGCAGAGGGAAACCGATGGTTCCTGGCTCAATTTTTGTCACTGGGTCCTGCAAGAGCAGAGCTCACGTCACAGAGCGGGGCTCACCCCCTTCTCCCGCAGCCACCGGCTCCCAAACCAGGAGCGGTTCCAGCGAGTCCCCTGGGGGAGCTCTGCTTGGCTTCACCCCCGCCTGAACCTGCACCCGCTTTTCTGGAGCGCTTTACAATTTGCACTTAATGTTTTTAACAGACATGTGCGAGCCATTTGCATTAGGGCGGTATGAATCTATTAGGCAGCGACAGATGCAAGTTTTGTGTCTCTTATTAGAAGGGATTGGATTCTGAGGTTTAGTGATGTGCAAAGGATTGGACTTTGGAGAGATTAAAATTATTTTCAGCGTTAAGCACAATATTTCTAAGCTAATGCACTCAGTCTTGAATATAGATTCGCAGACCAAAAAGATTATAAAACATTAAACCTATGTAAATTCAGCTGTAAATTTATGTTTGAACAAATTCAACAAGAGATTTGACTCGGGGGCTTACAGCAAATAGGTTCTGCTTTTAATGCGTAGTGCAGCCTTCGGTCGCAATGCCGTTCTCCCCTTGAAAGCCCCACGCCTGCTGAATTACTGGCAGGTCACAGCTGACAGCTCAAGCAATTATACCGGAATGTGTTAATAATAATAAAAAGGAAAATGACTGCATGTTTGTCTTTCCCAAATACAAAAGCAGATGTTTGCTCCACGCTGAGCCGCTCCACGGGCTGGTGACACCGTGGTGGCACCCGGCCATCGCTTTCGGATGGCAGCCGTGCCAGTCCCTGCCCTTCCCTGTAGTTCCCCAAGCCCTGGGAGCTGCTGTGAAGTTTTTCCTCTCGTTGAGAACATGAAAATACAGTTAACAAAGGTTCCTTTTGAGTGGGATTGCAGGAAACCTGCAGCATCGTGAGCAAGCTGCCTACACAGAGATAAATGACAGCTGTGACTGAAGGAATAAACAAGATAATCTGGATTTAAATAAACCACAAGGGGATTTTGGCAACATGCAAATTCACAAATTTATAAAATGTATCCTTTGAAAATAAAGAGCTTGTCTGAAGCCAGCAGTTAAGAACAATTACCGCAGCACATCTTCCCAATGAGGGCTCGGAGCTGCCCTTTGCCTCGCGCCGTGGGGGACGGGGATCCAGGTGTGGGGGTGTTTTGTGCACAAAGATCCCAGAGGAACCACGGCAGGGAGTTCCCATCCGGATGGGGGCTGCGGGGGGCTCCTCCTGGGGGAAGGAAGGGCCTCGTTGTTGTTGTTGCCTCCCTTTTTGAGGTGGGGAGTGGTGGCAGAGCCAGGAGCAGCCGTGTCCTGCTCCAGTGCTGCTCTGTGGAGGTGTCCATCAGCAGCACAGGGGGTATCATCAGCACAGGGGTGTCCATCACCATGGGGGTGTCCATCAGCACGGGGGTGACCGTCAGCACCAGGGTGCCTCTTGTTGCCCAGCCTGGTGTCACAAGGGAAAGAAACTCTGCAGGAAAAGCCAAGCGCATCCACGGGGCCAGGCACAGCCTCCTTGGGAGCACAGCCCTGGCCCGGCACAGCAGAGCCCCGCAGCAGCCATGAGATGAGAGCAATGCAGAGCATCGCATCCTGCCTGGATGCATGGGATGGGTGTTTCAGTGACTCTGAAACAAGGCAGATTTGGGGAAAAAGCGTTTCAGCGTGTGTGTCTGTGCTCTGCAGGGCCTGGGGTGTCTCAAGGACACGCTGCAGGTCCCAGCCTTATCCTTAAAACTGCGCGGCAAAAGCTGATTCTGCTCTTCCTCCTCTTTTCCTTGATGGCTACTTCCCTGCTGTCTCTCCTCAGTGCCAACCTATCCATCCATTTGTCTTTATTGTGCATGGAATTAAACACAGTCCTTAAATGTGGCAACACTTTCAGATTATTAGCTCTGCAATTTCTTGGCTCCTGTTTATTGTGATAACATCATCTGAAGGGCTGTTGTAATTAATAGTTTGTTCGTGCTTCTTTTATAAACCCCTGGTGTGTTTGTTTTATACTTCAACATCAGCCACCACAACTTGCTTCCAGTTTATTGTCTGAAGCATCCCCACTGCAGAGAAAAGACTTAGAGGTTTGGGGTTTTTTAATAACAGCTCATCAAACCCCTAATTTAAAGTAAAAGCTAAATAAGTATGATATTAAAGACAAGACGATTGTCTTGCACTGACCCTGGAGCAGAGAGAACCCAAATCCCTGTTACAAAGCTGTTGGTGCAGGGGCAATGGCCAGGGCATGGCAGAGAAGAGATCCCTGCTGTCCCAGCCCGGCCGCAGCAGCATGGATGGGGGGCAGCAATTCCTCCCAATTCCCATCAATTCTCACCTCTTTGAAGCATTGCCATGTAAACCCACAAACGGCAGTTGCAGTTCATAACGCAGGGCCAAGGGAGGTTTGTGCGAGTATGGGGTCACAGGGTGCCTGCCCAAATGTCCCCGGGGCTGCAGGCAGCTCCCAGTGCTGGGTTGGTGCTGGTTGGGGCGAGCAGGACCCAGTGCAGCACAGGTACCACCAGTACCACCCTTTGTCACCCAGTCAGCCCCATTTGATCAGAGCTTCCAGATGAAGTGCACAGGCACTGCTTCACAGAGCGGCACCTCCTCGGCTTGGAGGGACCAGGGACAGGGATGTGTTAGGGACCCAGGGATGCGTTAGGGACCCCAGGATATGTTACAGACCCAGGGATGTGTTACAGACACAGGGATGCGTTACACAGACAGAGTGGCTGTGGCCGGTCCCATTCGCACCACAGCTGAGGCGCTGAGTGGTAGTGAGCGGTGTTAACCACCCAAGGGGTCTCCAGGGCCCCCAGCTTTGTGCTGGCAGAGGCAGCATTGGGCTAGGTTGGGCTCCATGATGTGATGCAGGGGTCAGCGCCGATGACGGCAATGGTCCCCTCGAGCCCTGTTGTCTGAGAGCCGGTGCTTGCAGCCCAGCAGAGCTTTTAGCATCTCATAATCACCGTGTTCTGACATTTGACAGCCTGCTGCATGCTGCCAGGGTGTCTGACTCAGAGGAGCAGCCACAGCCAATTCTGCCGCTGCCGGTCCCTCCTTCTGCTCAGACAATTGCACAGGAAAACAGCTCATCCCGTCTGGAACCGCACGAACGAGCGCGCGGTGCCGCTGCGCGGGTGCCAGGATAACTGAGCGCTGCGGGGCAAGGCTGAATTGTGCTCGCCTGGCAGCCCAAACCATCTGCAGGGGAGAAGGACGTTTAGACACTGCTGCTCCTCTTGGCCATCCAGCTCTACCAGCTGATGCTCTCTTCACTTAAAAATCAGAGCTCTTCCCATTCCCCGTAGTGCCACAGGTTCAGCGCAATCCCTTTGGTCCTGGGTTGACCCCAGTCCCGTTGGTCCCATTTGAGCAGTGCTTGACTCTCGTCCCAAAGCTGGCACAGCAGTGACAGCCCCAGGGCAGTGTCCCCAGCCCATTGCCCCTGTCACCAGCTCAGTGTCAAACACGGCCCTGGCCGGGAAGGGATGCCCTGAGCTGAGACCGTCAGTGTCTCTGGGAGAGCGGGCAAAGGGGGCACCACAGCTGGCCCAGCCCTTCCAGGCTTTACCGTGGTGTGAGATGAAGGTGGGGATCAAGGGGGAAGGCGAAGGGCTCCGTTCCCCCATCAACGGGCAGGACAGCAGCAAACAGAGAGCCAGCATGAAGGAGAAATAGCCCAAGCACTGCAGGATGGGTCTGTGCACACCTCTGTGTGTGCTGACCATGGGGCTGGGGAGCAGCAGGAAAACTTCCTGCTTCAGGACTTCGTTAACTCTGCAGTGATGGGAACCAGGAGGAATGGAAAATGGGCAGAGTGATCCTGTGTTTGGCTGAGAGATTCCCAGTCCTTCCATTACCCACCAGTGTTACAGACGGGTGACCTGGCAGGAGAACTGCTGGCCACGTCCCTGCTGTGGTGGCCCTGTCCTGGCTGTAGTAGCCCAGTCCCTGGACACAGGGCAGCTAGCAGCAGGACAAGACGTGGCCTGCAGCCAGGTTGTGGCAGCATCCCTTCGTAAGGAAAAGCAGACAAATTACCAGCCGTAAATGGTAATAAAATAACTGTTTCGCGGAGCAAGGCACAGAAGAGTAACGCATTGATTTTGGCAATTAATGGTTCAATAGAAACCTGTTCTGGGAGCGCCCTGGGCAAAGTCACCGGATGGGAAGCGCCGTTATTCCCTGCCGTGCTCCTCTGTGTGTTCTCCGAGGGCGATCACACAGCCCCGGGGTTTGGCTCCTGCGCTTTGGGCAGGGAGGTGTCTCTGTGCGTGGTGCTCATCCCCTGGGGGCAAATCGCTGAGACCCCTGTGTGTGGTGCTGCTGCGGGGAGCGGGCGCCCCTGGTTGTCCTTGCTGGGGGTGGGCAGTCCCCTCCTCCACCACCAGCACTTGTCACCCACGCTGCGGGAACACCCAGACCCAGACCTCATTTGCATGCAGGAATTTTAGCATTTCGGTTCCAAGTTTGTTAAGCAATATTTTAAAAAAAAACAAAACCAAAGAGGGATTTTACACAGCCACGCTTGTGTTTTGTGGGCAGTGCAGAGGCCGGCGCGGTGCCAGCTTGCTGTGCAGGCAGCGGCAGCACCAAGGGGGCTGCAGTGGGGAGGTTTCTGTGGTGAAGCATGTCCTGAAATTGGGAGTTTTCTCTGGGCAGTCACTGTCAGCGTTGCACTGCGGAGTGAATGCGGTTTCTGTGCGAACACAAACACCGGTCAGGTCAGAGTCGGGCAGAGACTGAAACTGTGTGAGCCCCGGTGCAGCTCACGGGTTACACCAGGAGTAAACGCACAGAGTAGGGCAGGTGTAAAGCAAGTGGATGCATTCAGTCACAAATAGGAGACGGCACTGGCAGGGACGTGGAGCTGGGCCTTGTCTGCCTGCATTCTCCAGCTGCATTGTCCCCAAAATGCCCATGTCCCGGGGCTGGCGTCTCCACGTCAGCATCGCGGCGGTGCCCTGCCCTGGGTGCTCGCACAGCCACTTCCAGCCTGCGCACGGTTTGCTCACCATTTGTCGGCACTAAAATAGCTGTGGTGTGAAGGGACAAATCTGCCCGACCTCGCGCATCCCCATCCTCACGCCTGCTGCAGGGGACCCGGCCGGTGCTGCGGGTGCATCCTGGAGCAGTGGCACCACTCCCACCCGTCAGGCACCGCATTTGTCTGCGGGGCAAGTTACCCAGCGGCAGCCAAATGAGCTGCATGGTGCAGCGTGCCTACGCAGCGCTATTCGAGAGGCTCGAGATAAAAATATTGCTAAAACACGGTTTAGAAGCAGGGCTCGATGCCCAGCGGGGCATCTCAAGGCTTTTGGGGTCCCACCTGGGTTTCCCACCTGGGCGTCTCTTGCGGACGGCACAGTGGGTGCAGGGCCTCGGGGGGATGGGGCTGCCCACGGCACAGGATTGGGAGCTGGGTGGGTGCTGGGTCCTGGCGCTGCCTCCAGCCCGAGGAGGTGTGAAGGGGGCGGCGATGCTGGTGCCATGGACGTGGTTTAAAACCTTCTGGCTCGCTGTGATAATCTCTAACCAGGGGCAGCCGGGACAAGCGTTTACCTCTTCATTTTCTTAGATATAAATGCTATCTCGCCACAGTTTCATTTTACAATATGGTAATACGCTATACAGGAAAGTCTTGCTACATGCTAATTTATCCAGTAGGCAAATTCCTTTTGGCTAATAAAAGTGCTTGCACAGGAAGCTCAAAACCCAGCAGCAATTAATTATTGACAGAGCATGTGAATTAGAGATAAAAGAAAAGTCATTCTTTCTCACACACAAGATAGTAAATAAATTTAATTATTGTACTAGAAGCAAGGGATCTTATTCTGTATTAAGTTTTATTAGCTGAGACATTTAAAAGCATGTCATCATAACAAAAAGGTCTTGTGTAATCCTAACTGCACCACTCCGGTACAAGGCTCTGAAGTGAATAGGCTTAATTGAGCAAATGGAAGCAGATGGCTTGCTGAACAGACAGGTATTGTGCAGGTTTATTGTCAATTAACTTTTGTCTACATATGCCTATGGCGAACTGACTGTATAATGTGTTAAAGGGCTGATTTAACACTCCGGGTGCCCACCGTGTCCAGGGTCTAAGTAAAATAGACTCACTGAATCACTGAGGTTGGAAAAGCCCTCCAAGATCATCAAGTTCAACCACCAACCCAGCCCCACCATAGCCCCTAAACCATGTCCCAAACCCAGCCCCACCATGGCCACCAAACCATGTCCCAACCCCACCATAGCCACTAAACCTTGTCCCAAACCCAACCCCACCATGGCCACTAAACCTTGTCCCAAACCCAACCCCACCATGGCCACTAAACCTTGTCCCAAACCCAACCCCACCATGGCCACTAAACCTTGTCCCAAACCCAACCCCACCATGGCCACTAAACCTTGTCCCAAACCCAACCCCACCATGGCCACTAAACCTTGTCCCAAACCCAACCCCACCATGGCCACTAAACCTTGTCCCAAACCCACCATGCCCACCAAACCATGCCCCAACCCCACCCCCACCATGGCCACTAAACCATGTCCCAAACCCAACCCCACCATGGCCACTAAACCTTGTCCCAAACCCAACCCCACCATGGCCACTAAACCTTGTCCCAAACCCAACCCCACCATGGCCACTAAACCTTGTCCCAGGTGCCCCATCCACACGTTTTTTGGACAGGGCCCACAGGTGCAGCAGCCCCCCTCCAGCATCTGTGGGGGTACACCAAGGGGTCCGCCCATGCCCAGCCCCTTGCTAACCACCCCTCTGCTTTGCGCAGGAACGTGATGCCCAAGACGCTGGATGGCCAGATCACCATGGAGAAGACCCCCAGCTACTTCGTGACCAACGAGGCCCCCAGGCGCATTCACTCCATGGCCAAGGACACGAAGCTGATCGTGGTGGTGAGGAACCCGGTCACCCGCGCCATCTCAGACTACACGCAGACGCTGTCCAAGAAGCCGGAGATCCCCACCTTCGAGGTGCTGGCCTTCAAGAATCGGACCCTGGGGCTGATCGATGCCTCCTGGAGCGCCATCCGCATCGGGATCTACGCCCTGCACTTAGAGAACTGGCTCCAGTACTTCCCCCTCTCCCAAATCCTTTTTGTCAGTGGAGAGAGGCTCATCACTGACCCGGCCGGGGAAATGGCCAAGGTCCAGGACTTCTTAGGCCTCAAGAGGATTGTGACAGAGAAACATTTCTATTTTAATAAAACCAAGGGGTTCCCTTGTCTAAAGAAGCCGGAGGACAGCAGCGCTCCCCGATGCTTGGGCAAGTCCAAGGGTCGAACTCACCCCAAAATAGACCCAGACGTCATCCACAGACTGCGGAAGTTTTACAAACCCTTCAATGTCATGTTTTACCAAATGACAGGCCAGGATTTCCAGTGGGAGCAGGAAGAGAGTGAAAAGTAGAACCAGGAAATCAGGAAAAACGCTCTTTCCTTTGAGATGTGAATTGTCGTTAGAGACCCAGAACTCACTGGGGGCCGGAGGCTCGGCCTTGCGAGCGCGCGGCTCTTGCGCTGTCGGGGTCCAGCCGCAGACCCTCCATGTCCCCAGCTCTGAGCCGCAGTGGGACGTCACCTCAGGGGGCTCTGCCCCGTGACACTGAGGGGTCGGGGGGTGGGAGGAAGAGGAGGCAGGGGAGGATCCCTGGGGTGATGGGGTGCTTGGTGACGCCGTTTGCTGCTGATGCCCCCCTCGCAGGCAGGAGCAGTGCCCCCCGCCATGGCCAGGGCTGGGGGTGCCTCACAAAACCCAGCAGCACCAAGACAAACCAGTAGATGTGATTTCTCCTGCCCTGGCCTTTAGTTTTGCCCAGACAGCAGCATCGGATCCGGTGAGTTCAGGCCTCGTGCATTCGCATGCACGCTGGTGTTTGTGTGGAAGGAATAAAGCCAGTTATGCTGCACAGGAACTATGTACAGAAACTTCATTTGCACCAGACGTTCCAATTACTTGTTGCACTAAACCTAGTCTTTACCAAGTGCCACAAAACACCCAGGCCCCGTCCCCCTTTGACAGACAAGTGACGCCGCTGCTGGACAGGAGCCACTCCTGCGTTACTGGGGTGCTCAGCGAGACCAGAGACCCCCTCCTCCTGGAAATTCACCCAAGGCCAGGCCAGGGTCTCACCACCGAGGCATGGAGCCGCCAGGCCCTGCAGAGCACCATGGCAGGGCTGTGCTGTGCCCTGCCCCGTGGTTTGGAGCCCAGTGTTCCTGGTGGGAAGAGGTGTGGGGACAGCCCCAGCCCGGGCCCGGAGCAGGGATGGACGTCAGGGCCCGCACTGCCCCTCATTTGCACCTTGAAATGAACTCTGTGCTGCTGTCCACAGCCAGGTTTGCAAAATCAGGGAGCAGCCCTCATCTTCACTTCAGAATTACAAAGTCCTGTTAATTCCCAGGGCGAGCACTGCTCTGCACAGAAACATGTGCTGTCTGGTGGAAATGGCCAGGTCGTACGCTCAACCAAATCTGCAAATCCTGGTAGAAACTGTGGAATAAACCCATATCCCGACTGGACCCTCTGGCACCGCGATGAGAGCTGCAGGCTGGAGCCAGCGCAGAGCAGGACGGCAGCGCTTCGACAGAGCCACGCCGCCTCCATCACTGAGAGAAAAACAGCGAGAGAGGGAGCACAGGGAAAACGCAGAGCCACCGCTGCTGAAATGCTGCTGGCTGCTGCTTCGTTTCACCGAGGGGCAAGGATGCTCCTGGGTGCAGCATCGCTTCGTGCCGGTCCCCGTCCCCGTTTGGGAGCTGGGTCCCCAGCCGTTGGAAAGCAGCAGAGATGTGGTGTGGGATTGCCGTGGGAGCACCAAGGCTCAGTTTTGATTAAGGTGGCAGGAAATCCCTCCTGATCCAGCTAACGAGGCGAAATGGCACTACACCGGGTAACGAGCTGAGCCCGTGCTGGGTGTCACGGGCTGTCCTGTGGTTCGTTACTCCATGCAGTGGTGCTGGAGCCTGGCATCGGGTGAGGAAGAGCTGGAGTCATTTGGAACATGTACACCGGGAGCCATGCTGGAGGGGACCACGAGGCCCCTGCTAACGTCACGTCAGTTCCTATTAGTCTGATTAGAGCTAAAAACAGCTCCTGACATAACACAGTTCTCGCAGACCCACAGATCCCAAAATTATTACATTAAAATTGGAAGTATGTAATAGGCATAATTTCCCAGTGTTTCCCACACTATTAAATGTCAGATCAGCTCCTTAGTGAAACTGCTGTGACATGGTTTGGTGTGAGCCGTTGGATGGGTTCATCTGGAGGACGAGGGGCTTGCCAAGGCCCAGTGTCCAGGCTCTGCTCCGGGGCATAGCGAGGAATTGTCCCCTGTCCCCAGCGCGCTGCGGTCCCGACACTGCCATGGGATGGCCCTGGTGGTGCTGACACTGCCGTGGGATGTCCCCGGCGGTGCCAAGCGGAGCCTGCCAGGCCCTGGCTGCTGCTGGGACTTGGCTGCGGAGAGGTGGTCATGGCCCACGGTGTCACCGGGACCTGGCAAGTTTGTGGCATTGACATCAGCTCCATGGCCAAAGCTTGGCCTCTCTTGGACCCCATCCACAGCGGCCATCAAGCCACCGTCACCATGCCCAGCACTGCAGGGAAAGGAGATCCCAAACCACGTCTTTGTCGGGGAATTACAGCCCAACGAAGCCTCGTTAGGGAAGTCACAGCCCGCGGCCAGGCCAAGCAGGGGTGTCTGTCCTGCACAGAGACGAAGCACAGGGTGGCTGGGGAGGAGGGGTCCCAGAGGAGGGGTCCCACAGCCAGGCCTGGTCCCCCTGAGGGCCCACCCAATGGTTTCCAGGCCCGGTCTGGCCACAGGAGCTGCTGGGCCTGCCCCTGCCTCTCGCTCCCATGTTTTCTGCCATATATCCAGAGGTTTATTTTTTATATCAGCTGCAATCTCCAGCTCTGCAGGAGCCGCCCCACGGACACCGGCTGCCCCAGCAGAGGAGCGGGAAGAACTGGGGACATGGGGACACAGGGGGCTCTGGTGGGTTCTGTTTTCTGTTTGTCTGAAATGTCTCTGCTGGACGAAGGCAGGGGCTTGGCAGGGGAATTATTTTCTATCTGGCTGGAGAATGGCCTGCCAAAAGAGAGGGAGTCAGGTTAATAACATTTAAAAAAAAAAACTATTCAAATGTCAGCATTAGAATACACAGGAAATTGAATTTTGTATTTGATTTCAATTAGCAAAGCATAAATTATATTTAATTTTATACACGGACTGGGTGATTCATTGTTCTGGAAAAGCTGGTACTTCATGGTTCAGAGACTGGCAATGCAGAGTTAGTCTTTTCTGCAACCAAACTGCTGTGCTGTCGCCTCCCCAAGCGCGTCTCTGTCTGTCGTGTCACTCTGTACCCGAACAGGATGGAAATCCTGCACCGAGCACTCCAACCCACCGCACTGAACAATAAAACCTTGCAGCAGACGCGTTTCTCTGCTCCATTTCTGCCAGCTCCCCCAGCAGCACCAACACCCCCTGAGCGGGGCCTGGGACCATCGGGGCCAGCACCGGCCTGCAGGGCCCCCGGTGTGGGGGGCTCCATCCTGACGGGCAGCCTCCCCAGAGGTGCCCGGCGTGGGACCAGGTCAGGGACCCTGCAATAGGGGACAGCAAGACGTGTCCCTATGGCAGGGGACAGCAGGATTGTCCCTATGGCAGGGGACAGCAGGATTGTCCCTATGGCAGGGGACAGCAGGACGTGTCCCTGCAGTAGGGGACACCTTCCCCTGGGTGCATCGCTCAAGGTCACAACGAAGGAATCCCTGAGCGATGCCTGGGGCGGTTCAGGCGGTGCTGCTGCAGGGTAAATCCGTGGATGATAAAAGGAGCGAGAGGGCTGGCTGCCAGGCTGAGAAACTGGGGGGCGAATTTTTTTATCTTATTTAGTGTGCACAGTTTCCTGCTGCTTTGAAAAAAGCCATTTCACGGCACAGCCCTATTGTGTCATCTGATAAAGCCACAGAAAAAACTTTTATCAACAAAATTAGGAAGTAGTGAACTATAAAATTGCTAATTATTTTCTAGTAAATTTACTTTTAAATAACTTTAGACACCAATTACAGGCACCATTAAGCACCATTAACACCGGGTATATTTACCAAACAAGATGGAATACTTATTATTCAAATCAAGATCATTTTGGTGTAGATTTTGCTGTTTGGAAAGCTGGCCCCTCTTACCAGATGCTTAGAAACTCATCAGAAGATCAATTACACCTCAAACGCAGTCGGTTTCCTAACATTTGAATGGTGGCGTGATACAAAGCAGCCCTTGAAACTAACGTGTGTGAGGGCTGGGATGTGATCCCGAGGAGCTGCTGGGCCGTGATCCTGAGGAATTTCTGGGACCGGGATCCCAAGGAATCTCTGGGACTGGGATTCCAAGGAGCTGCTGGGGCCATGATCCCGAGTACTCTCTGGGACCGTGATCCTGAGGATCTGCCTCGTTGGGGCCAATGTGCTCCTCCTGAGCAAGCGAGTCCCGCATTGAGCTGATCCAACCAGCGCCTCTTTTTTCTGGTCCATGAAGGGCATCACCACCTTTGCACATCCCTCGTACTGGGCCGACCATTGCTGCTCCTGGTCATCCTCACTGCTCTGGGTGATCCTTAGTGATCCCAGTGATTCAGTGCCCGTTTATCCGTTCAGGGCCACAGCCAAGCGCCTTTCAGGGTCCCTGGGGCTTTGTTCCCCATCAGACATGCACAGCTCTGCAAAGCCTTTGCCTTTGGGAGCTGCAAGGGCCGTGTTGCAGCCTGCACTGGTGCCCAGCGTCTCCGCAGCCCGGTCCCGGCGCGGGGCTGAACGCCGGCGTGCGCGGCTTAATTGGCCGTTGCCAGGCGGCTGTCAGAAATCTGGCTGCAAAGCTGTTACCTGCTCCCATTTTCCTGCTGTTATCTTTGACATCCTCATTATTTATTAACTGCCCTGTACCCAACAGGCTGCCACGGATGCGGGAATGCTCTTATTATGCAGGTTCAATATCCTGCCTGCCTTCCAAGGTCACGTCCTCCAGGATGTCTTGCAAACCAGATTGAAGAGGGAGCAGCAACGATGCAACATGTTCTGTGTGAGCCGGTGCCAGGTTTCAAGCAGAGCCCTTTGAACAGGGCTGACATACGAGATGGTGATAGAAGACCCTGTTGCTCGCTGCGTTTCCCTCTCCCATGTAGCGCCGAGCTTTCTGCGCTGACGTCAGCGAGCGCAGGAACCAGAGCATCCCCTGCACGCACTGAGCAAAGCCGTTTCCCTCACACTGCCCTGCAGGAGAGCAAGGCAGGGGTTATTTATCTGGCCAGGCTGCAGACCCGCAGTGACTGGGTACGGCCTTTTCCAGCCCCGTGCCCTCCACTGCTGCCCGAGACCCCAGTGCGGTGCATGGCTTTGTCCCCTGTGCCACCTCCCGCTTGTTCCAGGCAGACACATCGATGCTATCACCTCCTCCCCGGCTTTTCTGGTGCCTTTTGCTCGGGTTTTTTTGGGTCCTGCCGACCTCAGGAACTGCCCCTGTGTGAGTCACTCGCTGGGGGAAAAGCGTGATCAGAAAATTCTCGGTGCCTTTTAAGGAGCATTTCCGACTTCAGGTAAAAGACTTGAAATGAGATGAAATAACCTGAGAGTCACTTCATTGTTGGTTTGTATGACCAACAGGGGCATTTGGTAGTTTTTTAGGTGTAGTTCTAATAGCCCAGCAGAGAAGAGCACTTGCCCATGCGCACCCCATGCCAGGACAGGGGCTGCCAGATCGGGAGGTTTCTCCATGGAAGGATTTACCTGCAGATTGACAGGAATTTCTGCTCTAACCCAGCGATGCTCGAGGATGGCAGAGGAGAAGCACATTAGGGCTTTGTAGAATAATGCA